>NC_091963.1:99641586-99941586 GCF_031021105.1 Erythrolamprus reginae | reverse complement strand
GTAATGTTTAACTAAATTTGCTAGCGACACAATAAAAAGTCCTGTGTATGGGAAAACATACCACTTGGTAATACAGTGCAATATGAAATGCCAATGGATCTATTGCAGGAGTAGACAAAGTTGGCTTTGCCTACTCCTGCAATACAAGAATGGTGGAAGGTCTTAAGCATAAAACGTATCAGGAAAGACTTCATGAACTCAATCTGTATAGTCTGGAGGACAGAAGGAAAAGGGGGGACATGATCTAAACATTTAAATATGTTAAAGGGTTAAATAAGGTTCAGGAGGGAAGTGTTTTTAATAGGAGAGTGAACACAAGAACAAGGGGGCACAATCTGAGGTTAGTTGGGGGAAAGATCAAAAGCAACATGAGGAAATATTATTTCACTGAAAGAGTAGTAGATCCTTGGAACAAACTTCCAGCAGACGTGGTTGGTAAATCCACAGTAACTGAATTTAAACATGCCTGGGATAAACATATATCCATCCTAAGATAAAACACAGAAAATAGTATAAGGGCAGACTAGATGGACCATGAGGTCTTTTTCTGCCGTCAGTCTTCTATGTTTCTATGACATGTGGACTTCAACTCCCAGAATTCCTGAGCTCGCATGACTGGCTCAGGAATTCTGGGAATTGAAGTCCACCGGTCATAAAAGAGCCAACTTTGCCTACCCCTGATCTATTGCATTGATTGGTTATTTTGATACAGTGGTTAAGGCACCATATAAAAACAGGCTGGGTGATTTTAGGCTAGTCACTCTTTCTCAGCCCAGGTTATTGTTGCTGGGAAAATGGGAGGAGAAAGAAATATTAGGTATGTTCACTTATAAAAATAATAAAGGTGAGGTTTAAAACACGAATAAATCAATTACATTCCCAGTAAATTGCCAAAAATGTATTATAATTATAACATAGTATAGTATAACATAGTATAATTATAACATAGTAGTACAATATTACTAGGCAACTGATCTATGCTGTTTTTGAGAAACTTCAGTATAGTAATAGAATCCCCAGAGTGAAAGATCTAGGGGCAGCCAAAAACGTTGTTGAACATGTAGGTTACTGTAATGTCACTGCAGAGATATACTGTAAGGCATTTGAAAAACAGCTCTGAAATTCTTCCTTGGAAATTGCGCGGTGTCACTTTCACAGTAATGAGATGTTTAATGCATTATTATTGTGGTTACTGGCATGAATTCTCACTATATTATATGCTTACAGAATATGCTTACTGGCATTTATACAGGGCACCAAATGTGTCCTGGCAATTTTTTTTTTTTGGCCTGGTCCTCGCAATGTTGCCTTCATCTTGGATCAGTGATGGCGAACCTATGGCATGGGTGCCACAGGTGGCACACGGAGCCATATCTGCTGGCACACGAGCCATTGCCCTAGCTTAGCTCCAATGTGCATGTGTCAGCTTATTTTTGGCTCACACAAAGGCTCTGGGAGGGCATTTTTTGGCTTCCAAAGAGCCTCCTAAGGGATGGGGAAGGTGTTTTTACTTTTCCCTGGCTCCAGGGAAGCCTTTGGAGCCTGGGGAGGGCGAAACACAAGCCAACTGGGTCCACCAGAAGTTGGAAAACAGGTCATTTCTGGCCTCCAGAGGGCCTCCAAGGGGGGAGCTGTTTTCGCCCTCTCCACGTATTGATTTATGGGTGTGGGCACTCATGCATACATGATAGCACATGCCCATGCTCTTTCGGTACCCGAGGGAAAAAAGGTTCACCATCACTGACCTAGAACTTGAATATGGTAGCAGCACTTAATCAGATATCTTGCAGGATCATCACAGGGTGAGGATCAAAACAGTTCATGGCAATAGCTGCAACTCTATGGCTGAAATCCTACCTCTTTTTCACATTCAATGAGATTTTTTTTTTTAAATAAGGGCAGAGCTTCAACTGCACAATCGCATTCTCCATTTTGACCTTTTTGACCATACCCTCTGGTTGCCTCTGTTTTACTGATTAAATGCAAGACAGGAAAAAATGCATGGTGCAAAATATAACAAGCCCAGTTACATCCAGATGGAGATACCAGCTTAAAGTGTGTTTCAGTTGCTATATCTGATCTTGTTTACTAGAATAAATCTCATTTAAAAGAAAAGCTACAAAGGGTCTTCAATGCCCCTAAGACTAGCCACCTCCTCTATTGCTGAAACTGCATTGTTTCCCGGAACTTTGCAGGGTTGAAATGTCCAACTGAGTTTTATAGGTAGTTCCTCAGAGACGTGCCAGGTCCCCCACCGTGTGGGATAAAGAAGATTTAATTGCTATGCACAGGCAACTCCTTCTCCCCACTGCCATGCTATTCACAGCATCCAAGTCTTGCCCAATAGTCAAACAACAGTCTTTTCTTTCTGTTCCAATGGGTGACATGCTTAAAAGACTCAGGAGCTGGCAAACAACTGCCTTGACCTTCATTTTTGGGTCAGGGGTGCGTGCATGTTGCACAGAGAGGGAATTAAGTTTGGAGATACGCCAGGGACAAGAGGAGCCACAACCTTCTTTATAGGTACATGGTTGTAAAAGTTTCCCAAATAATAATTTAATCACAATGGTACTTGGGTGTGGCTGGATGTCAGTAAAGAGGACAATCATGATGTATCATTAGTTATCATAAGGGAATCAATAAATACCGCATGTGGCACTAAGATTATAAGTGCAAAGACATGAAGACTACTAATGCTGTATGTCAACTGTTGCAACATTTACAGTATTGTAGTATGACAGTTAGTACAGATGGTCCTTAACTTACAACAGTTTGTTTAGAGACTGTTTGAAGTTACAACACTGAAAAAGGTGACTTACTACTGTTTTTTTTAATAAAGTTTTATTTACAAGGATATATACAATAAATACATTGAGGTACAGATAGCAATATAGAAACAAAAGTTTGTGCGTCAAATTTTAGGCAATATGCATTAACCAAAGACATAAGACAAAACAAAATAGAACGAAAAAAACCCAAACACACAGGACATACAAAAAAAAACAAAAAAAGCAATCAAACAAGGGCAGGCGAGTGTACGGTAGATCTGTATTGAAAATATGAACTGAAAATATTTTCATAGCTCATTACAATATAGCTAATATTCTAAATTATGTATAAGTAAATGGAGTGTTGCATATAGCGAAGCCAAGAAATTTTGAGTAAATCACTTTAGTTTTTTAACCTATAACTTTATCTCATTTATCTGTTAAAAAAGAAGGGTTTTTGACACCAGATATATATCTGTATATCTATATACTTGGAGTTTTTAATGTTTAATAGGCAAGATGGTCCTTAACTTACAACAGTTTGTTTAGAGACTGTTTGAAGTTACAACACTGAAAAAGGTGACCTACGACTGTTTTTCACAGTAATAAACATTGTAGCATCTCCACGGTCACTTAATCAAAATTCAGACATTTGACAACTGATACGTATTTATAATGGTTGCAGTGTCCCAAGGTTATGTGACTCCCCTCCTTTGTGAAGTCAATGGGGAAGCCAGATTCTCTTAACAACAGGGTTACTAACTGAACAACTGCAGTGATCCACTTAATAACTGTAGCAAGAAGATTAAGGAATAACTATATATATTATACAGAAGTAAATAGCTAAAAATTTGTAAATAATAGGAAGTATAAGTACTGTATATGTTTCTTTGTATGATATGATTTGCAAATGTTTTTCTCCAGAAACTTCTGATAAGAGCAGAGCGAAAATAGCTCCTATATTTTGCTGTATGTTTGTCATTCTCTTATATGTATTTTGGTGTCTTGTTTTGTCTTAATAATTTTTTAAAAAAACAAACATCTGTAGCAAGAAACATTGTAAAATGGGGAAAAACTCACTTAACTGTTTAGGTTAGCCACAGAAATTTGGGACTCAATTGTGATTATTAATTGAGTACTGTACGGGTAATCTCTGGGTTACAAGCACTCCCTTAGAGCAGTGTTTCGCAACCTTGGCAACTTGAAGATATCTGGACTTCAACTCCCAGAATTCCCCAGCCAGCAAATGCTGGCTGGGGAATTCTGGGAGTTGAAGTCCAAATATCTTCAAGTTGCCAAGGTTGCGAAACACTGCCTTAGTGAACGTTCAAATTTACACAATATGCATCCCCTAGCTAGTAATGAAAGCTGCTTACCTTCTCTACTGATATGGAAGGGGTGAATTCAAACCTGAATACATTTGGGAATACAATAACCCCTTTCTCCTACAGCCAGGAGACTTCCTCCTCCTCCATTGATGCTTTTGTGCTGTCTTTTCATTTGATTTTTGCCACTGGATAAAAATATCCCAGTCTACAGAAAGGGGCGGCATACAAATCTAATAAATTACTATTACTATTACTATTACTATTACTATTACTATTACTATTACTATTACTATTACTATTACTATTACTATTACTATTACTATTACTATTACTATTACTATTACTATTACTATTACTATTACTATTACTATTACTATTACTATTATATTTAGGCTTTCGCATTAAAAATCTCTTTGAGTGGTGTCATTCAAGTCATGAATAAATGCATATAATAAAACGATAAATCCTGTCCCAAACCAATTGACCCAGAAATGGCAGAAGTGACTACCTCAGACTATCTACTTCAGATACTAATTTGGTGGAGGAAACAACTTCAAGCAGTGAAGGGCTGCAAAAAATTTTACTACCACACTGTGGGTGTGGCTTATTTTGTGGTGTGGCTTGCCAACCATGTGACCAGGTGGGAGTGGCTTGGTGATCATGTGACTGGCTTAAAGTTGGCCACTCGATGTCACTCGCCTCAAGGGTTTGGGTGAGGGTTAGGGTGTCTGGCCTCTCCTCGCCTTAAAGAGATACAATTTTTTTTATTTATTCGACTTCTATGACACCCAACCCCAAAGGACTGAAGGCAGATTAGATTTCTTAACTATTTACTATTACTGAACATCCAAAATATACTATTTAATTCTATGTATATGTGACGTATGTACATGTTACACACAGCCGCACAAAATATACATTATCTACTGTATAAACTGTATGTGTATGCACACACACACACACACACCTGCACACACACTGCTTTTCTAAAATTATATTTTTATTTATTTATTTATTTATTAGATTTGTATGCTGCCCCTCTCCATAGACTCGAGGCGGCTCACAACAACAATAAAACAATTCAAGACAAATCTAATAATTTAAAAACATTTTTAAAAACCCGTTATTAAAGCAGACATACACACAAACATACCATACATGAATTGTATAGGCCAGGGGGAGATGTCTCAATTCCCCCATGCCTAACGGCAGAGGTGGGTTTTAAGGAGTTTACGAAAGGCAAGGAGGGTGGGGACAGTTCTAATCTCAGGGGGGAGCTGGTTCCAGAAACTTGGGGCCGCCACAGAGAAGGCTCTTCCCCTGTGACCCGCCAAACGACATTGTTTAGTCGACGGGACCTGGAGAAGGCCAACTCTGTGGGACCTAATCAGACCTAATTGGTCGCTGGGATCCATGCGGCAGAAGGCGGTCCTCATTTACTGCAATAGGAAAAAAACATACCCAGAGCCCAGAAGGGAAAAATAACAATTTCCAAAATTTTCTCCCGGTTCTGCATACTTGACCAAAATTTTTCTACCAGTTCTGCATACCTAACCGTACCGGCAGGAGCCCATCACTGCCCTCAAGGCTTTTGCCAGAGGGGTGGCCAGAATAAACTTTCTAACAACCACCATCCTCTGTGCACCAGATTGATTGATTTATTTATTAGATTTTTATGCCGCCCTTCTCCTTAGACTCAGGGCGCCGTACAACATGTTAGCAATAGCACTTTTTAACAGAGCCAGCCTATTGCCCCCACAATCCGGGTCCTCATTTTACCCACCTCGGGAGGATGGAAGGCTGAGTCAACCTTGAGCCGGTGATGAGATTTGAACTGCTGACCTACAGATCTACAGTCAGCTTCAGTGGCCTGCAGTACAGCACTTTACCTGCTGCGCCACCCCGGCTCTCTCTCTCAGATACAAAGATCTCCTATTTTAAAACCTCACATGAACAAATACAGATGGTTTGGGCTTGCAGTTCCTATATCATGTGACTATAGACCAGAGAAGGGGAACTATGGCCCCTTTATGGCCTGTAGACTTCGACTCTCAGAATTCCAGCCATGTTGGCTTAGGGATTTGGGGATTCAAGGTCCACAGGTCATAAAGGGGGCATAATTTTACACCCCTGCTTTAGATAGTTCATATTCAGAATAAGCTGGTAAAGTAGAAGGCAGAAGTGTGACTTTCAGCCTAAATAAAAGCATTAGCCCTGAAGCAATGTATGATCTTAGAAGTATATTTGGAAGCTTTTGGTGGCATGAAGTCATGTACCACTTGGGCCATCTATCGTTTCTCAAAGTTCTCTTTGACAGAGGTTTTCAACAATGCTTCCCCTCCCACCCTATTAACTTTGATTTCTTTGTCTTTGTCAATTTCTTCCCTGGGGACACTGTGCTCTTTCAGCAATTCTCGGTTTTCCTGACAATGGCAATTGGGCAGGGAAGTTGGTATTAATCTTGTAATGATGAGCACGAAACTGGACAGTTTGGGACAGAGCATAGAGTACAGAGCTCCTTCTGTTCTAAGAAACAAGTTCATGCTGTGGGCTTCAGGTCTATTAGTAAGGCCCATTGTGGGACTGTCTGCTTCTGGCTCCAGGGGGACACAGGGCCTGGTCAGCCAGGACTGTTCACAAAATGCAGCGGAGTGGTAGTTAAGCAAGAACTGGAATGAGATGAGACAGCTGCAGGCCAGGGGTGTGGCAGGCAGACAAGCTGTTGGCTCAAACTCTTTCCTAACCATGGTAATTTCCAGGGAACTGGGAGCATCAAGACCTATTTGCAATTAAAATGGCACTGTATAATAGTGATGTGGGAAAGGTCTGACCAATACCATAAATAAATATGCATTGTAATAGACAAAACCATTTATTATTTGGGAGCAACCAATCTTCTGACTGCTTTCCACCCACCTACTTACTTACTTACTTATTTCTATGCTGCCATTCTCCTCAGACTCAGGGCAGCTCACATAGAGAAAAAATACAATATCTATTTTATTTATTTTATTTATTTATTTATTTTGTCCAATACACAATGAGGGTTTTAGTGGGTATATATAATTAATAATAATAATTTATTGGATTTGTATGCTGCCTCTCTCCTCAGACTCGGGGCGGCTAACAACAATAATAAACACAACATGTACAATCCAATAATAAAAACAACTAAAAACCCCTATTATAAAACCAAACATACACACGTATCTCTATACACATAGTAAAATACATGATGAAGGTTATAGAGGAGATACTCATAGTAAACTATATCTAAGAACTAATAGAAAAGAAGGTATAGTAATAGAACATATCAATGAAAGAATAGAAGAAGAGATATAGGAATAGAAGAAAGGTATAGGAGATATAGGAGAGCAATAGGACAGGGGACGGAAGGCACTCTAGTGCACTTGTACTCGCCCCTTACTGACCTCTTAGGAATCTGGATAGGTCAACCATAGATAATCTAAGGGTAAAGTATTGGGGGTTTTGGGGATGACACTATGGAGTCCGGTAATGAGTTCCATGCTTCGACAACTCAGTGACTGAAGTCATATTTTTTACAGTCAAGTTTGGAGCGGTTAATATTAAGTTTAGATCTGTTATGTGCTCTTGTGTTGTTGTGGTTGAAGCTGAAGTAGTCGCCGACAGGCAAGACGTTGCAGAAATCTAAAACTAAAACTTCCTAAAAAAAACACCCTAAAACCTCATTTTTTAAGAAGCTAATTTCTTAAAAACCAATCACTCACATTCATGCAATCATGCATATCAATCCATTTGTTGGCTGGGGCTAGATGTTAACATGAATGGCCCCAAGCCTGTCGGCAGAAGTGGCTCTTCAAACCTTATGGAAGGCGAGGAAGGTGGGGATGGTACGAATCTCTGGAAGAAGTTGGTTCTATAGGGCCGGGGCCGCCACAGAGAAGGCTCTACCCCTAGATCCCACCAGGCGGCATTGTCTAGCTGATGGGACCTGGAGAAGGCCAACTTTGTGGGACCTAATCGGCCGCTGGGATATGTGAGGCAGCAGACAGTCTTGTAAGTAATCTGGTCCAATGCTACGTAGGGCTTTATAGGTCGAAACCAACACTTTGAATTTCATTTGGAGACCAATCTCAGCAGGGCTAGAAACCAAGAATCCAGTTAATATCAGCAATCATGTGATTCATACCTGGTGGTTCTTTTTACCATCTTCTCTTTTTTTATTCTTAGAAAAGTAAACTAGTTATTTAAAGTACAATTTATCCCTATTTAGTTCTTAATCTTGTTCAGGCAAAAGAAAGATTCCGACATACACAAGCCAGGCACATCTGATATTAGAATGAATTAGTCTTCAATAAGAACAACTTTCTTCAAAATGGGGTTTAATCATTCAAAACCTGGAAATATAAAGTTTGGGAAGGCTAAGTACACACATAGAAGCATTTTCCAAGTATATTCCGGTCTAGTATCTCTATAAAACTAAGATAACTAGTTGTGTGCCCACTCATGTTAATTCTATCGCTTTTAATGATACCAGATATATCTCGCTCTTCAATTGAAAAAAAAAATCTAAAATTATGGGGGATCAATCTTGTCCCTGCCTTCAAGGATCTACTGGAACTGAAAGTCAATCAGAAGTTTTAAATTACATTTAGATTTTCAGCTGTCTGTTTATGAGAGGAATCAAATTCTTGGCATTTGGATACTTAAAGAAAATGCAATAGATTTCTGAGAATGAGACAGTCAGTGCTATTCACATTCCAAAAATGCTAATTTATTCATATTTTAGTAGCGGCAAGAATTACATTTGTGCAAAAATTGAAAGAAAAGGAAATACCAAAGGACGAAGATGTAGTTAAAAAATTATGGAATGTGCAGAATTAGACATGATGACGAGACGGTTAAATAATCAAATGGAAACAGAGTTCTATAAAACCTGGGAGAAAGTGTATAATTGGTGGAATGTTAAAAAAAAGTATTAATAACATAGAAATAAATTTTAAAACATTTGAATTTATTAAATTAAATAAATGATATATTGAAATTTTAAGGATAGTAGTATATTAAGAAATTTAAAGGATAAGGTTTTCTGATTGCTCAACTGACTTTAATTACTTTATTTTATTGTTAAAATAGAAATAAAGAAGTAGATTTTAAATTGTATAAGCATACAGTATAGTAGTATATTAAGAAATTTTAAGTATAAGGGGTTTCTGTGTTTAATTAATTGATTTTAATTGCTTTAATGATATTATTAAAATGAAAATATAGAACTGGATGTTATATTTTAGTAGTATATTGAGAAATTTTATGGAAAAATTATTAGTATATTAGAACTGACTCCAATTACGCAAATTATAATGTTAAAATGGAAACATTGAAGTAGATGTTATAACATAGTAATATATCATGAATTGTTTTTCTGTATTGATCTAAATCACAGTTAGACTTTTTTCCCCTGTATTAGTAAGACTTCTATGCTTAGCGGAGCAATGGTAGCTCCTTTAAATGTTAAATGTTGTTTGTCTGGGAAAAGAAGGAAAAAGCAGTTCAAGATCAAGAAAGAATTTGGGTCTCAACCTATGAGTTGGGGAACTTATTTTCTCAGCAAAAATGAGTATTGCAATGAATATCTCAGGTTGGAGATAGAATACAACAGAATAGAATTCTTCATTGTCCAAGTGTGATTGGATATACAAGGAATTTGTCTTTGGTGCACATGCTCCCAGTGTACATAAAAGAAGAGATACATTTATTAAGAATTATGAGATAAAGCACTTAATGATTGTCATATGGTATAAATAAGCAATCACCTAACCCCCAAAACTTTACCCTTAGACTATCCACTGTTGACTTATCCCGATTCTTAAGAGGTCAGTAAGGGGTGTGCATAAGTGCACTAGAGTGCCTTCCGTCTCCTGTCCTATTGCTTCTCTTTTACTAGTATCATGTATATAAATATCACTATATCTTTGTATACTACCAATACGTACTTAAATATAAATCATAAGGATACAAGCACATTTGGAATACTGTGTTCAGTTCTGGAGACCTCACCTACAAAAAGATATTGACAAAGTTGAACGGGTCCAAAGACGGGCTACAAGAATGGTGGAAGGTCTTAAGCATAAAATGTATCAGGAAAGACTTAATGAACTCAATCTGTATGGTCTGGAGGACAGAAGGAAAAGGGGGGACATGATCAAAACATTTAAATATGTTAAAGGGTCAAATAAGGTTCAGGAGGGAAGTGTTTTTAATAGGAAAGTGAACACAAGAACAAGGGGACACAATCTGAAGTTAGTTGGGGGAAAGATCAAAAGCAACATGAGAAAATATTATTTTATTGAAAGAGTAGTAGATCCTTGGAACAAACTTCCAGCAGACATGGTTGGTAAATCCACAGTAACTGAATTTAAACATGCCTGGGATAAACCTATATCCATCCTAAGATAAAAATACAGGAAATAGTATAAGGGCAGACTAGATGGATCATGAGGTCTTTTTCTGCCGTCAGTCTTCTATGTTTCTATGTATTGTTTGTCTTAAAGAAAAATTAATAAAAATATTAATTAAAAAGAACAAAAATGCTAAAGTTTGCTAGTCTGAAACCGTCTTTTACTCCTTCCCTCTCTTGCACTCGGGTAACTGGGGTGGTTAATGATTGCACTAGGGGAAGGTGGGAGGTGCAATGGGATCCGACTTTGTATAGCATCATATTGTCTTGACACGTGAGTTGCGAGGCGATGGTGGCCATCACAGGCGGACAAAGTCATCCAAGTGCTTTCTCTCTCTTTTTGATAAAAAATGCTCAAAGGTCTTGCCTAATGTTTTTCTTTTATCTCTTTGCCAGGGCACAGGGAACTTGGCATTGTAAATATAAAATATGTTTGTGCCTGGCAGGCAACCCATTCCTCCCCCTCTCCCAGCCCTTCACAGGCGTATGATCAGGCAGGGATGGATAATCCTTCTGCATAAAACCCTCTGCAGCACTCGCACAGAAAACCCTCCGTTTGCAGAGCCCTGCAAAAACATTTTGACCATGGAAGGACATAGAGTCTCATCCTATGGAAGACGCTTTGGCTCACAAACCACCTCTGTCCACCATGCGTTGAGGTTCTCGCCAGGCCGCAGATACCTTCCTCCATCTCCAACTACCCAATTCTCTGTCACTAAGCTGAAGACAGCCAGGCTAAGTTTCCACTCTGGCCCCAAGTTCTCCTCCGACAAGGTGGATTTTTCTTTGGCGGATGCCCTGAACAATGAATTCAAAGAGACCCGCACCAACGAGAAGATGGAAATGATGGAGCTGAACGACCGTTTTGCCAGCTACATCGAGAAAGTCCGCTTCCTGGAGCAACAGAACAAAGTTCTTGTGGCTGAGCTCAATCAACTTCGAGACAAAGAGCCGAATAAGTTGGCTGACATTTACCAGGAAGAGATGAGGGAGCTACGTCATGAAGTAGACCAACTCTCCAACTCTAAAGCCCGGCTGGAGATTGAGAGAGACAACTTGCTGGAGGATCTCAACAGTCTCCGGCAAAAGTAAGAAAGACTTTCCAGTTTTCATGAAGCAGGGGCAGAGCATTGAAACACAGAAGCATAGGTGGAAGCTGGGTGATGCTAAGCTTTCAAATGGTATAAGTCTAGGACAGTGATGATGAACTTATGGCATGGGTGCCACAGGTGGCACGCAGAGCCTTATCTGCTGGCACATGAGCCATTGTCTTAGCTCAGCTCCACCGTGCATGTGTGTGGCGGCCAGCTGATTTTTGGCTCATACGGAGACTCTGGGAGGGTGTTTTTGGCTCCCAGAGAGCCTCTGGGGGGGAGGATGTTTTTACCCTCCCCCGGCTCCAGGGAAGCCTTTGGAGCCAAGGAAGGGCGAAACACAAGCATACTAAGACCAGTAGAAGTTGGGAAACAGGCTGTTTCCAGCCTTCAGAGGGCCTCGGGCTGTTTTCACCCTCCCCAGGCATTGAATTATGGGTGTGTGCAATAGCGCACAGTCTCGCTCTTTTGGCAATCAAGGGAAAAAAGATTCCCTATCACTGGTCTAGGACTTCCAAAGTGATCATTAGGGATGATTTAGTCAAGATCTGTATCTTCTGTATTTGAAACCAATTTTTCAATCAATCAGGTTAGTTAAATAATTTTAGGGACATATTTGAATCACCGTGCCACATTCTGCTTGGCTATGGAATTGACTAGAGCAGCTTTCTCCAAAATAGGACCCTCCAGATATTAAGACAGCAACTCCGAAAATTCCAGTTATCTCAGTAGCCTAGAATTTTGAGAACTGCAATTTCAGCACATCCTAGAAATTCTACATTGGGAAAAAATACTCCATAGAGCATAGAATTTCACAAAATGTGATTCTTTAGTAATCTATCATTTCTTCAGCAAGACAATTAATAACAGCATATTTATCTTAGCAAAAGCTTCCAAATCATTCTAATTCCAAATCATTGTCCTACAGTACCAGGCAGGTTTGGGAGAAACATTTTCCCCAGTAATACAATCTGATAGTGAAATCTGAATTTCTGTTCAGCATAATTCATGAACTGAGCATGAATTAATGTAAAAACTTTCCTGAAGGTAAAGAAATTGGAGGTAGGCAATTCATTTCATAGATAGCTTCTAATTATCTGCATTTCTTATTTCTTAATTACAATTGTTCATTTATTCCTGGGAGTTTTCAAGTAGACAGGCAACCCAAGGAAACCAAGTATACCGCATATGTTAATAACTTGTCCCAAATGTGCTTTTTCCAGAGGCAGCCTGACCTTTCTTGTTTTTTCTTTGAAGACCTTTTGCTTTTCATCCAAGAAGCTACTTCAGCTCTCACAGGATAGAGTGGAGTAGAAGGATTTATATTCCTTGCAGGCAGCTGGTTTCAGAGGGTCCCCGAAGCACTTGGAGGATTAACTGTGTCCTAGGGGTCACCTGAGCAGGGTTTCTGCTTCCTGTAGTCTGCAATTTTTCCTCTGGAAAACCAATCCACTCCCAAACCATTCAAGGGGTTTTCATCCCAAATTGTATAGCTCAACATACAGGATCAACTCAAATTACCCTGAGGACACAGATAAATCTCCAAGTGCTTCAAGGATAAGGTGACCAGTCACATAGAAACATAGAAACATAGAAGACTGACGGCAGAAAAAGACCTCATGGTCCATCTAGTCTGCCCTTTTACTATTTCCTGTATTTTATCTTGCAATGGATATATGTTTATCCCAGGCATGTTTAAATTCAGTTACTGTGGATTTCCCAACCACATCTGCTGGAAGTTTGTTCCAAGGATCTACTACTCTTTCAGTAAAATAATATTTTCTCAAGTTGCTTTTGATTTTTCCCCCAACTAACTTCAGATTGTGTCCCCTTGTTTTTGTGTTCACTTTCCTGTTAAAAACACTTCCCCTGTGTTCACTTTCCTGTTAAAAACACTTCACCGTTTTTCATCATTCGTCCCACGTCCTGCACCCTTTGAAAAATGTCCTGCTTTTTTCCTCCCAACCAGCCTCCTTGGGAAAAGGCTGGAGGGAGGGGATTCCAGGCTGCTGCCTCGCCCTCCCTGCCCCTAACCCAGCTTGGCTGGAGGTCTCTGCACGGACTTCAGGCCAGCTGTGCAGGGCCTTTGCTCACCCATTTCCCCTGCCCCCAGATGGGCCCAGTCATGTCCCGGCACTGCAGCCCTGCGGAAGAGGGAACGGCAGGTAGGAGGATTTGCCCCGACCTGGGAGGAGCTTAAGGGCCGGCTGCTGCCTGCTCTTCTTTCCCAGGACCCCACTCCAAAGAGGAAGGCCAGCTGCGTGGGTGAGTAATGGGGCAGTGGAACTGGGGGGTCATCCTTCCATTCCCCTCCACCCGCGCAGCTGGCCTTCTATGTCGGTTTTGAACCGGGCAGGGTGTGTGAAAGAGCAGCGAAGGAACTTGGAGGGTGGGTCAGGGGGCTGTCCGGGTCCATTGGGCAGAAACTCCATGGGAGAAGGGAAGTACCTGCTGAGCCTTCAGACCTGCTTCACCCCTCCGCCTCCTCTCCCACCTTTGCCTCCACCTGGGCACCATTGTGGCAGGGAAGAGAGAGAAACAGAGGAAGGAAAGAGAGGGAGAGAGAGAGAGAGAAAGAAAGAAAGGGAGTGAGAGAGAAAGAAAAATAGAATGGGAGGAAGAGAGAGGGGGGAGGGAGGGAAGGAGGGAGAGAGAAAGACAGATAGAGGGAGGAAGGAAGAGAAAGAGAGAGCAAAAGAGAGAGGAAGGAAGGAAGAGAGAAAGAAAGAGGGATGGAGAGAGAGAAAGAAAGAAGGAGGAAGGAAGAGAGAAAGAGGGAGGAAGAGAGAAAGAGAAAGAAAGGGAGGGAGGAAAAGAGAGAGAGAGAGAAAGAAAGAAATTATTTTGCTAATTTCTTTTGGCTAAACGTTTTTTAGCGCCCCCCCCCCCCCCCCACTCAATTGTGTCCCTCTCTCCCTATCTTAAAATCTGGTCATTTTATTCAAGACCCTCTAAAAGGATGCAAATTATCAGCTATCTGCCAGGAATATAAATTCTTCCATTCCCCACTATCTTGTCGGAGCTGAAGAAGCTTCTTGGATGAGAAGTGAAAGGTCTTCAAACAAAAACCAAGACAATCCAGTTGCTTCCTGAAAAAGCACATTTGGGACCAGCTGGACAGATTTTAAACAATTTGTATATATTGGCTGGTGGGGATCAGAAAACGATCTTTTTCTGCAATAATCCCTCCTTTGTGGGACATCCTCTTCTTCTGAGATCAGAGTGGTCCCAACCTTGTTAGCTTTTCATAAGGCCCTAAAACAAGGGTCGGCAAACTTAAATGGTCAAAGAGCCACTTGGGCCAGTTTCCCAAAGAAAACAAAATGCCTGGAGCCATAAAACGTGGGTGGGCGTGGCCAATTCAGTGTCACTCATTTCTACCCAGTCACGTGACACACACACCCAGCCATACTTACCCAACTTTTGTGGCTCCGTGTTTTTTATGGCAAATAAGTAACAGAGCAATGAGTGCAACCTGTGCTGTGAAGGCTTCACTCCCCATCTCCTGTCCCCCTGTGTGTATCACTCTGTATTTTTTTCTCTATACAGTGATACCTCGTCTTACAAACCCCTCGTCATACAAACTTTTCGAGATACAAACCTGGGGTTTAAGATTTTTTTGCCTCTTCTTCCAAACTATTTTCACCTTACAAACCCAAGCCAGTGGGATGCCCCGCCTCCAAACTTCTGTTGCCAGTGAAGTGCCCGTTTTTGTGCTGCTGGGATTCCCCCTGAGGCTCCCCTCCATGGGAAACACCACCTCCAGACTTCCGTGTTT
The DNA here is from genome assembly GCF_031021105.1 of Erythrolamprus reginae. Classification (NCBI taxonomy): domain Eukaryota; kingdom Metazoa; phylum Chordata; class Lepidosauria; order Squamata; family Dipsadidae; genus Erythrolamprus; species Erythrolamprus reginae. The sequence continues at coordinate 99,926,179 of NC_091963.1, read as the reverse complement.
TTGCGATGCTGCAGGGGAATCCCAGCAGCGCAAAAACGGGCACTTCGCTGGCAACGGAAGTCCAGAGGTGGGGCTTCCCAGTGAGGGAAGCCTCAGCAAAATAGCAGCATCACAAAAAACACGGAAGTCCGGAGGCGAGGTTTCGAGGACTTCCATGTTTTTGCGATGCTGCAATGCCGCTGAGGCTCCCCTCGCTAGGAAGCCCCACCTCTGGACTTCCATTGCCAGCGAAGCACCTGTTTTTGCGCTGCTGGGATTCCCCTGCAGCATCACAAAAACACGGAAGTCCGGAGGTGGGGTTTCCCATAGAGGGGAGCCTCAGGGGAATCCCAGCAGTGCAAAAACAGGCGCTTTGGCTGGCAAAAGGGGTGAGTTTTGGGCTTGCACGCATTAATTGCTTTTCCATTGATTCCTATGGGAAACATTGTTTCGTATTACAAACTTTTCACCTTACAAACCTCATCCCGGAACCAATTATGTTAGTAAGACAAGGTATCACTGTATATGTTTTATTTATTTATTTATTTATTTATTTATTTATTTATTTATTTATTTATTTATTTATTTATTTATTTATTTATTTATTTATTTATTTATTTATTTATTTATTTATTTATTTATTTATTTATTTATTTATTTATTTGGTCCAATACACAATAATACACAATGAATGTAATAGAAGAGAAGATATATGGGATATAGGAGAGACAATAGGACAGGGGTCGGAAGGCATCTCTCTCTATGTCTCTCCCCACCCCTCTCTGCCATGATTGCCCAAGGCAGCAAGCTGTTATTGGTGTGCTTTGCTACCTCCTTTATTTCTTTTTTTTGGAAATCCGGGCTGGCAGAGGAATGATCGCCAGCAGCAGCTTCCCTTCAGCTGGCCATTCTCCTCCCCTTCTCCTCTTGCAACCTAGAGAGGAGGCAGGAAAGGGAATCCAGTTTGCCTCCTGTTCCACTTCCTGTTCTCCCAAGATCTGTTAAGCCAGTGCTGAGGAGATTCCCTTGCAGGGAAAGATGCTCAGCAGGAAGCAGCTTCTCTTCTGCACCAATGCTCCAATGCTCCGGCCATTGCCTTGTCCTGTTATGCCCCACCCCCTTCGAGCATGGAGGGCACAAACTACATAGAAGGAAGCATTTTTTCCTCAGTTGGCAGTTGCTGAGATGACAAAAGGTTTCTATCATTCATAAATAACATCAGCTTCTTTGCTGCTTTGTTTGTTTGTTTGTTTGTTTGTTTGTTTGTTCGTTTGTTTGTTCGTTTGATTGATTTTTATGCTGCCCTTCTCCTTAGACTCAGGGCTGCTTACAATATGTTAGCAATGGCACTTTTTAAAAACCGAGCCAGCATATTGCCCCCACAATCCAGGTCCTCATTTTGCCCACCTCGGAAGGATGGAAGGCTGAGTCAACCTTGAGCCGGTGATGAGATTTGAACTGCTGGCCTACAGATCTACAGTCAGCTTCAGTGGCCTGCAGTACAGCACTCTACTTGCTGCGCCACCCCGGCTCTATAATCTTAAATGCATAATCTTAAACAAAGGAACGCTTGCCCAAGCATCCTCAGGACTGAGTGAACATTTAACTTCTATATGTGCACGTGGAACAGAGAATTGTCTAAATTGGAGGTACACAAAGTTGGCTCTTCTATGATTTGTGGACTTCAATTCCCAGAATTCCTGAGCCAATCATGCTAGCTCTGGAATTCTGGGAGTTGAAGTCCACATGTCATAGAAGGGCCAACTTTGCCTACCCCTGGTCTAAACCATGTCTTCTGTGCCAGACAGCAAAATGACTTTGGCCTGCCTTTTTCAAAGGAAAACCTTGGTTGTAGAATATGACAGACAGTCTTTAGATGCTGGGCTGGATTTGGCATTGTTGGAAGAGGGAAACCTACAGTGAGGGAGACTATGATTTGAAATGGATGGGATTGTGACCAGTATGAAAGGGAGCAAGGAAAATATATTCCTGGAATTTGGGGAGTAAGCTTCCTTATTTTATGGTTTACATTATTATTTCTATATATTTTGTGCCTCCAAATGTCAGTAAATCGCATTACCAGTTCTCAGCAGTTTGGGATAGAGAAGGGCTTCTGGTTAACCCTCCTGCCTACACAACATCACAAAAAGTCCCATCTGGATGCAGGCCAGCTGGAGGAGAGATATAGCAGCCTAAGAGCAGTCTTAGAACTGTCCCTCAGATATGGGGGATTTTTTTAAAAAAATTGGCATGAATCATATTTCCTATTATGACAGGTAAGTCATTTCCCTTCCTGTTTTTCTCAAGCCTGTCTTCTTTCATTCCCTGCTTTCCCATTCCTTTTGACTTTTCCATTCTGTAGGCTGCTGTGACATTATTGCTTTTTCAAGAGTTACAATCTAGAGAGATACTGTTTTCAGGACATCTTCAGGCTTAAGCTAAAGACCTGCCTAGAATAAGAAACATTTTTTTATTTATTTGTATCCTGCCTTTATTATTTTTACAATAAAACTCAAGGCAGCAAAGATATCCCATCAGGTTGGGCTGAGAGAAAGTGACTAGCCCAAGATCCACCAGGTGGTTTTCATGGCTGGGGCAGGACTTAAATCACAGTCTTCTCGTTTCTAACTTAATGTTTTAATCACCAAATCAAAGTGCTTCCCTGTGTGATCCTATAGCAGTGATGGTGAACCGTTTTTTCCTCGGGTGCCGAAAGAGAGTGGGCGTGCGCTATCGTTCATGCGTGAGTGCCCACACCCATAATTCAATGCCTGGGGAGGGCGAAAACCACTTCCCCCAGCCCCCAGAAGCCCTCTGGAGGGCCCTCCCCCATCCCCCTGGAGGCTCTCTGGAAGCCAAAAACACTCCCCCCAAAGCTTCTGTGTGAGCCAAAAATCAGCTGGCTGGCACACACATGCACGTTTAAGCTGAGCTAGGGCAATGGCTCGCATGCTAGTAGATATGGCTCCATGTGCCACCTGTGGCACTTGTGCCATAGGTTCACCATCACTGTCCTATAGCATCTTGCTCCCCAATACTGTGACTGTTCACACCTGCTCTGAAGAATTATACATGTGGGTTGTTCTGCTGACCAGTTAAGATATGGAATAGACAATAGATAACAAGAAAAGCAGCCCTGAGTCTACGGAGAGGGGCGGCATACAAATTTAATTAATAATAATAATAATAATAATAATAATAATAATAATAATAATAATAATAATAATTTTTTAAAAAGACACTATAAAAATGAAAACATTTCACATTATTTTCTCCTCTGGAAATTGAATATTCCTGAAGTGCCTCCCCTCAAAACCAAGTATTAAAATCAGTTAGAAGTCCGGACATTAAATTAATGAAAGGTTGAAAACTGTTAAACACATTTCACTATATTTGTCAGATTCCCACATCACACACCCGCACAAAACACACAAAAGACTCACAATGGCCTGTGGAAAGGTAAAAGTTGGTTTCCCTCCTTGCAGCTCCTGTAAGGCTTTTGGTGTATGCCTAATAAAAAATAAGCTGTTATAAGTATTATAATTTGAAACTTTTACTGCATGCAGAAGTTTGTAGGAAGAAAGAGCGTGTATGTACTTGCAGGGAATTTGCAAAGGTTTGAGTGGAGGGGTTGAACTTGATGTTTGTCCTTGAGTGTAGCCTCTGGTGGAAGAGTACTGATCATTCAATAAACCTACTTTACTTTTCCTCCCTTCTCTCTCTCACTCTCATTTAAGATTACAGGATGAGATTAATCTGCGCCTTGAAGCTGAAAGCAATTTGTCTTCCTACCGACAGGTAAGGTGGCAAAATGACAAGTCCTGTCTTGGAACAATGAAAAGGAAATATAAGAAGTCCTCAGAATTGTTGCCTGATTCGAGATGGTAGTTCTTCTGTTGTTACTAGGGTGTCAAAAAAGTCAAGATGGTGATCATAACCAAGTGATCAAAATCCTGTTCTTCCTTATGTGCATTGCAATATATGTGCAAAGGGTGAAGCTGATGCAGCCCACAATGAAACCAAGTTTGGCACCTCTACAACAGATGGACTTCTTTAAGCAAGATAATCCATAACATATCTGTTGGTGTTGGTCATGATCTTTAAAGCCCTACATGGCATTTGACCAGATTACCTCCGGAACCGCCTGCTACCGCACAAATCCCAGCGACCGTAAGGTCCCACAGAGTTGGCCTTCTCTGGGTCCCGTCGACTAAACAATGTCATTTGGCGGGACCCAGGGGAAGAGCCTTCTCTGTGGCGACCCTGGCCCTCTGGAACCAACTCCCCCCGGAGATTAGAACTGCCCCCACTGTCCCTGTCTTTCGTAAACTACTCAAGACTCACTTATGCCACAAGGCATGGGGGAGTTAAGATATTCCTTCCCCCTAGGCCATTACAAGTTATGCATGGTATGTTTGTGTGTATGTTTGTGTCTGGTTTTATAATAAGGGTTTTTAGTTGTTTTATTAATTGGATTGTTACATGTTGTTTTTTATCATTGTTGTTAGCCGCCCCGAGTCTACGGAGAGGGGCGGCATACAAATCCAATAAATAAATAAATTAAATAAATAAATAAATATCTGCCTACCCACTCTTTTAAAAAAAATCAGTATATCAGTTGCCTAATTCCTAAAGAAGAAGATAGCAAAAGCACATTTTCAAACAATTGCAATTAAGAAAGAAAAATGAGGACAGCAGAAAAGGCCAATGCAACCAAATAAAAACTTTACAGAAAATCTATTTTAAAAAAGGTTGCACACAAATAACATCACAAAATAATAGTAGAAATAAGTAGCCTGAGATTGGTATTATGAAAGAAAATCTGCTTTAGTTAGTGAAGGGTGGTAGAAAATAACAAAAAGAACTTTTAAAAACATATTCAAAACAAAAAGGAGAAGAAAAGCATCATATTATCAATTGCTCAATGAAGAAGACCAAATGTAAGAGAGAGAAAACCAAAAGACAGAGCTATTCAATTCCTATTTAGTTTCAATCTTCTCCAACAAAAATAGGAATGTATTCCATCAGGAAGTTGAGAAGAGCAAGCTGAAATTGATAAAAAGATAATCAAGGAATACTTATTTACTCTGAATGAGTTTAAATCTCCAGAGTTAGATGAACTATACCTAGCTACTCAAGAAACACCTTATTGATAGTCTGGCTGAATACTTTTTAATCTTTGAGACATTGTTAAAAATCAGCGAAATGTCAAGCATCTGAAGACAGCAAATGATATTACCATCTTCAAAAGGAAGAAAAAGATACTGCAACAAATTACAGACCTGTCAATCTGGCACTGATATTGTACTTGAGAAGATTCTTGATAATTTTGAAAGAATCTTGAAAATTACTTAGCCTGGATTTGAGAAAAGCAAAAAACAAATTAGTTTATTGGTTCTCTGTTTCTCTCTTTGGTCCTATCAAGTCAGTATTGACGCCTAGTGACTGTCTGGACAAGTTCTACAGATTTCTTGACAAGATTTTGGAAGTAATTTGCCATAGCCCCCTTCCTAGGTTGAGAGAAAGTGACTTGCCCCAGATCACCCAAGTGGCACACTAGAATTTACAATGTACCAGTTTCTAGTCTAGTAATTTAAGTACTACTGTATATGAAACTGACTTTCACTTGGGGGTTCTGTACTATTCAGTTACTTCTTTAAAGTTTATGGGGGGGGGAACCACTTATAAAATTTGCAGATGATCCACAATTATGTGACATAGCAATCCCTATAAATAAAATTCAAATGATACTTAACCAAAAAAAAATGCAAAATCTTCACTTATGGAATAAAATCAAATACACTGATATGTATGCATTAACATGTGAAAAAGATCTTAGAATAGAATGCATCTGTAGATTGAATATGAAGTAGCAGTGAGATATAACTGCAAAAAAGACAAATACAATGTTAGGTTGCACCAATAAAAAAACTACCATAGTTTTCAAAATATCCAGCAATTCTCAGGCCAAACAAAAGTACAGTATTATGACTCCCTCCTTCAATGTTGGGCAACAATGGACAAAAGTCCATGAAGTTGGAAAAGCAGATAAAACCAGCCTGATGTTAGTGTTCTACAATAGGCAGATGTTTTGCTAATACTGTACGTCTTACAGGGGCCCTCAAACTTGGCAACTTAAAACTTGTGGACTTCAACTCCCGGAATTATCTAGCCAGCTCTACAGGATGGAGAATTCTGGGAGTTGAAGTCCACAAGTCTTAAATTTGCCAAGTTTGAAGACCTCTGTATGTAAGATGTTTCATGCAATTCATGTAGGTTTTATGTAAGTAAACCAACTTACTTACCTGTATCATTACTGAAAGCAGGTTAAAAATATGGGGATGGGTATCTGAAATATTTATGGCCAGGCATGATGTCAAGTCTTAGAAATCAAATGAAGATATGTGATAACTACGTAATAACGCTGGTAACAACATGGCAATGTGTGTGGGGTTTTCTATTACATTTAAGATTATAATTTGGAAACCTTAACAGTTCTGTATACTCAAGGCATTCTCAAATAAGGCCATAGTGAATAAAGGGTCTGACATAAATGATGGTATTGCTTTTTTTTCAAACCAGTTTTGTGAAGAGTTTTGCTTGTAAACAAATAGAATATAATAGAATAGCGTAGAATAGAGCAGAGTAGTGTAGAATGGAATGGAATGGAATAGAATAGAACAGATTCCTTATTGGCCAAGTGTGATTGGGCAAACAAGGAATTTGTCTATAGTGCATATGCTGTCAGTGTATATGAAAGAAAAGATACATTTGTCAAGAATCATGAGGTATAATACTTAATAATTGTCATAGGGGACAAATAGGAAATCAGGAAACAATCAATATTAATATAAATTAATAATATATAATATAAATTGTAAGGATAGAAGCAACAAGTTACAGTCATACAGTCATAAGTGGGAGGTGATAAGAATGATGAGAAGACTAATCTTAAGTAATGCAGCCTTAGTGACAAGTTTGACAGTGGTGAGGGAATTATTTGTTTAGTAGAGTGATGGTGTCCAGGTAAAACTGTTCTTGTGTCTATTGTCTTGGTGTGCAGGGCTCTATAGCGTTGTTTTGAGGGTAGGAGATGGGGAAAAAATGTTCAGAATGTGAGGGGTCAGTAAATATTTTCACATCCCTCTTGAATGAGTTGCAATTTCGCTACTACTTCATATTAAGTTTACAAATGCATTCTATTCTAAGATCTTTTTCACATGTGCCCATATGAATACATACATATCAGTGTATTTGACTTTATTTCCTAAGTGAAAATTTTGCAACTTTGGTCATTTTGCATTTGAATGACCAAATGTATTAACATACTATTTTATTCCTTTCTTTTTAAGTAGTTAATGAATTTCTTCTTATTCACTTGCTACTGTATTTCCTAATTATCTTTAATTAACTAGTTCCAGTTCCCACTGAGAATTGATGGATAGTGCAAGAATAGAAGAATATATTTTATTACTAGGTTAGATTTGCAATCAAGGGAAAAAAATAAACAGAATTTTTATGAATGGACCATGCGCAGTAGCAGCCTTGCGATCCCTCCCCTCTCCCCCACAGGAGATCAGATGGAACAAAATGACTTTCTGGAGAGAGCTTTGTTGCACACATTAGATTTCCTAAGAGAAATAATGGCATATTTCACATTCACATCATAAATGTATCTTCTCTGAACTGAGTATGAAAAGTGTGATTCCTCAATAGGGGATCAATCCTCAAACCACCTTTTTTGCTGTCTATGCTTCTGTAGTTTAATAAGATATCATTTTATCAATACAAGGATTGGGAAAAAAATCTTATTAATAAAATTATTCAGGAAATACATATGGGGTGGGTATAACTGCATTCAAACATCATTTCTCAATGCTTGTTGTAACTGTTCCTATACTGTTCGTATCCTGCGATTTTATTTTTTTTAAATAATCTTTATTAGGTATTTACATTAAAAAGGGAAAACAAGAAAACTGTAGTACATGGTATAACAATATTTAAATAAAATTTAAATTTTAAATAATGCTACACTTTTAAAATAGATTTAATTTATACGATTGCTATAATGAATCAAACAATGGGCAAAAATGGCAGCATTGAATCAGCCTATCAATTTTCTCAATACATCTCATCATCATCAATGCATGAATTAAAACAGGATCTAACAAAAGCCCAGTGCCGAGGCTTAGTTTTTCCTCTCTAATTGGCATATATAGGTTGTCCTCAACTTACAGCTATTTTTTTAGTGACTGTTTAAAGTTATTATAATGGCACTAAATGACCAAATGATTCATAACGATCATTGCAACATCTTTATTGTCATATGATGAAAAATTGGCAACTGGCATCTATGACCAGAATATCTCCAGGACTGCCTTCTGCCGCACGAATCTCAGCGACCGATTAGGTCCCACAGAGTTGGCCTTCTCCGGGTCCCGTCGACTAAACAATGTCATTTGGCGGGTCCCAGGGGAAGAGCCTTCTCTAAGGCGGCCCCGGCTCTCTGGAACCAGCTCCCCCCGGAGATTAGAACTGCCCCCACCCTCCTTGCCTTTCGTAAGCTATTAAAGACCCACCTACGTCATCAGGCATGGGGGAATTGAGATATCTCCCCCAGGCCTATACAATTTATGTATGGTATGTTTGTATGTATGTCTGATTAATAATGGGGTTTTAAAAATGTTTTTAAATTATTAGATTTGTTATGAATTGTTCTATTGCTGTTGTGAGCCGCCCCGAGTCTACGGAGAGGGGTGGCATACAAATCTAATAAATAAATAAATAAATAAATAAATAAATAAATAAATAAATAAATAAATAAATAAATAAATAAATAAATAAATAAATAAATAAATAAATAAATAAATAAATAAATAAATAAATAAATGGATGGATGGATGGATGGATGGATGGATGGATGGATGGATGGATGGATGGATGGATGGATGGATGGATGGATGATAGTGTCAGTAGTCTGGGATCATGGAATTGTCATTTGAATTATTTCCAGCCAACTTCCAAAAACAGTCAATGGAGGAAACTGGAGTCAGTTAATGGCCACATGATTCACTAAACAAGCATAGAAAAAATGTTGTAAAATTGGCCATGACTCACTTAGTGCCTTGCTTAACAACAGAACTTGGCCTTAGTTGTGCTCATAATTTACAGAGTTATCTGTACAGTTAATCCTCATTTATGTAGCTATTGGAACCAGCAACTCAGTTGGTAAGCAATGTGGTCACTAGTAAAATCACAACTCTGCTTACAATCTTACTTGAGTTTTCCCTTGCTATACAGACCCGCAACAATCACAAATGCAAGGAGTGGTCATAAAGTTACTGTTTCATTATATAACTGGAAGTAATAGTTAGAACAGGAAGTAATAGTCATATCTGCAAAGGGTTGCTAAATGAGTCGGTGATTGAATGGACTACCTGTATTGTTGTGGTGTTAAAATAAATTAAATGATTTTCCCTCTCATGTCCCAGGATTTTTTTTTATCCCCACAGGATGTTGATGCTGCTGCTTTAACCCGGATTGATCTGGAACGGAAAATTGATTCATTGCAGGAGGAGATTATGTTCCTGAAAAAAATTCATGATGAGGTATAATAATCCACTACTGCCATTCTGGGGGGGGGGGGGGGGTTAACTCAATATGGAAGAGAAATTGAAGACTCAAGTTATTTTCTTTGCCAGACTATGTCTGTTTTTCTTTAACATCTACAATCAGGCTGGGTTTACACAATGCACAATGCTATAATTGTTTGGTTTTATCTCCGCGTGTTTGAACCCTGAATACAAAGTATTAATCCACAAATGTGTGAACCAGATCAGGTTTCAATTGCAGGAAAATTGGACAGCAGCTTCCATAACCTGCTATCCTGAAGATGTACCTGTCCAGCCATCACCCATGTTGGGTGGAACCTCTGGAAATTATAATATGAATGGGAAGAGATTGGGATACATACAAAATATAGTGATGCTTAGTTATGTTGTTTGGAAAGCTAGCCTGCTTGTCATAAGATTGATTATTTGACTTTGTCCAAATTGTTTTAAAATTATTTTTATTCTTTTGTTGCTCAACCATATCTCACACTTCAAGTCTCAGTCAGAAAGAATTCCAGAATGCAGTAGGTTTAACTTCTTTTAGAATGGGGTCACTAGAATGTTTCATTACAGAAATCAATAACATTCATAGTTTACCTTCCAATAGATAGTCTTCATAGTTCCAGCATGGCTCTCTAATTGTTAGTCTCGACCTTCCTCAAAGCTAAAAATTGATTATACAGTGATACCTCGTCTTACAAACGCCTCGTCATACAAACTTTTCGAGATACAAACCCGGGGTTTAAGATTTTTTTGCCTCTTCTTACAAACTATTTTCACCTTACAAACCTACTGCCGCAGCTGGGATGCCCCGCCTCCGGACTTCCGTTGCCAGCGAAGCACCTGTTTTTGCACTGCTGGGATTCCCCTGCAGCATTGCAAAAACACGGAAGTCTGGAGGTGGGGTTTCCCATGGAGGGGAGCCTCAGGGGAATCCCAGCAGCACACAAACGGGCGCTTCGGCTGGCAAAAGGGGTGAATTTTGGGCTTGCATGCATTAATCGTTTTTCCATTGATTCCTATGGGAAACATTGTTTCATCTTACAAACTTTTCACCTTAAGAACCTCGTCCCAGAACCAATTAAGTTTGTAAGACAAGGTATCACTGTATTGTGCTATTTTTACAGAGATCTGAATTTGTGCATTTAGGAGGAAAAATGAATAATCCAAATGAACAGTCTTTGTATTCTTCTGGTCAAAAACATTTCATCACCTTCAGTTTATTCACAAAAACCTTAGAAAGGATTTTGTGCAAAATATCTTGCTTCCTTTTATTCAGAGTCCTTTATATTCAACATTTCCAGACTAGAGGAGATTGTTTAGTTTTGAGATACATAGTTTTTAATGGGATGAGATCCACATAGTCTTGTTCTGCAGCATTTGATGTGCAGACACCAAAGAATATTACATGGAGCCAAGAAAAATATTATCCTCCATTTATATATTTCATAATAAATGGAGGATAATATTTTTCTTGGCTCCATGTAATATTCTTTGGTGTCTGTATGTGGAGCTCATCCCATCAATTTCATTTAAAATATAATATAGGAATAAATTAAAAATAAAGACTTTGGAAGACAGCATGCAATCCCAAATTCTCAAATTGTACCCTCCTGATTTAATTCAGTCAGCAGACCCATAATTAGAAATTACCATTCTGATTTTAAGAATGCTAAGCGGGGTTCATCCTAATTAGTTTTTAGATGCAAGGTCCAACCTGATATTATATTGTAAAATTGAAAACAACAACAACAATCCCTTATGTACTGTTGCCAAGATGGGTGTCACCATATAGTCACCAGGAATTAAAATCAACTCAAGAGAAACATTACTCACTTTTTTTTAAAAAAACCACTTTCTTTAGCCCTTGGCCAAACATAACCTTCCCAGCAACTGCTAGTTCACATTTCTCTGCTTGCTTATGAGCTACAGCTAATTGGCAGCCTTTAAGCCACAAGTGTTTATGAAGTTTCTAAGGTAAAACAAAATTATATTTTGGTCTCTCAGAATAGGCATCACTGCACTGTGTGATTCTCTGATATGATGGAGAGTAATGGAGTGATGGAGAGTCTTCTGCCTCACGCATCCCAAAGGCCAGTTAGGTTCCACAGGGTCAGCCTTCTCCAGGTCCCGTTGGCCAGACAATTTTGTCTGGCCGGATCTAGAGGAAGAGCCTTCTCTATGACAGCCCCGGCCCTTTGGAACAAACTCCCTCTGGAGATGCGTACTGCTCCCCCCTTCCTGGTCTTTTGCAAAGCTTTGAAGACCTATCTCTGCTGGTGGGCATGGTAAGTGGTGAGATTGGCTCCGGCCGATGCTGTGAGTGAATGGATTGGATGAATGTGAACGACTGTGTCAGGATACATGGGCTTTTAAAGAAATTCTATTAGTTTTGTAATACTAAAAAAAATAGATTTCTACAATACATTCTGTATTGTATTGTATTGTACTTATTATGCTGTATGCCGCCTTGAGTTGATTGAGAAGAGTGGCGTAGAAGTCTAATAAATAAATAAATAATAAATAAATAAATCTCTATTTCTAGTCCAAAGTTAGAGGTATGGACTCAGTTTTGGAATATACAAGGTATGTCAATGGTTCCTCCTAAAGTTATATCTCTCCCCAAAAAAGTATGTATGTATGTATGTATGTATGTATTTATTTATTTATTTATTTATTTATTTATTTATTTATTTATTTATTTATTTTGTCCAATACACAATGAGGGTTTTAGTTGGTATATATATATATACACAAATAGTAAAATACATGATGAAGGTTATAGAGGAGATACTCATAGTACAATATATCTAAGAAAGAATAGAAAAGAAGATATAGTAATAGAACATATCAATGAAAGAATAGAAGAAGAGATATAGGAATAGAAGAAAGGTATAGGAGATATAGGACAGCAATAGGACAAGGGACAGAAGGCACTCTAGTGCACTTGTACTCGCACCTTACTGACCTCTTAGGAATCTGGATAGGTCAACCGTAGATAATCTAAGGGTAAAGTGTTGGGGGTTTGGGGATGACACTATGGAGTCCGGTAATGAGTTCCACGCTTCGACAACTTGGTTACTGAAGTCATATTTTTTTACAGTCAAGTTTGGAGCGGTTAATATTAAGTTTAAATCTGTTGTGTGCTCTTGTGTTGTTGTGGTTGAAACTGAAGTAGTCGCCAACAGGCAGGACGTTGCAGCATATGATCTTGTGGGCAACACTTAGATCATGTTTAAGGCATCTTAGTTCTAGGCTTTCTAGGCCCAGGATTGAAAGTCTAGTCTCGTAGGGTATTCTGTTTCGAGTGGAGGAGTGAAGGGTTCTTCTGGTGAAGTATCTTTGGAAAAGTATTCTTTTCCTCCTAATTCCTTTTATGATGGTTCCTCAAGCAATGATATTTCTATCAGGTGAGCTCTAATATATCACTAGGAGATAGCTTCCTGAGGAGGAGGAGTGAGGTAGGGGACCAAGAAACTTTAGACATTATCAGCCTATAGAACTGTTGGGGAAAATCCATGCAGGAAGACCATCACATATACCATGTGTAATAACTTGAACATCTAGAGAAGTGTGAAATATAAATATTTTTTAAATGAGCAAAAGATAAATACAATTGAACAGTAGATGTTTTGAGGGAAACTAATGCTGATGTTACATGCATAACTGGAACAATTCCTCTGCAAATTCTACCCAAGATTTCATTGTGGAAACCTTTTAAAGGTTACTCTTTGAAAAACCTTATAGGCTTTGAATTCTTGAATTTAGTCCTTTATTTATTTATTTATTTATTTATTTATTCATTCATTCATTCATTCATTTATTCATTTATTTATTCATTTATTTATTCATTTGTCCAATACACAAATACATAGGAAGAAAGATAGACAGGTGATAGTATAAAAGAGGGTGAAAGTGAACTTAGAGGAGAGGATATATGAAAGGAAGAGAATATATAAGATAGGTGAAAGAAGGGAAAGACAATTGGACAGGGGACGAAAGGCACACCAGTGCACATATGTACGCCCCTTACTAGCCTCTTAGGAACCTGGAGAGGTCAATCGTGGAGAGTCTAAGGGAGAAGTGTTGGGGGTTAGGGGTTGATACAATTGAGTCTAAAGAGGACTTATCTCTTTCTCTCTTTTTTTGGCTGTTATAGTATGAAATAAAATTGACTGGATGATTAGTTAGAAAGGAAAAAGACAGTCTTGTGTTAAAAGCTGGCAAAAGGGAATCCCAATAGTCAAGAATGAATCCCAAAGGTCATCGATCTGCCCAAATTTTCAGTGCTTTGGAAGGAACAATCAGGAGTCACTACTGACTTTGAGAGACCACTTTGATACAAACAATTGCAAAATGGTAAAGTAAAACTGTTCTGAACAGAAGCAATATTTGGGGAAGGAGAAAGAAAGGGTCCCAGAAAATCTGGTGCCATTGCTGGAAAAGTTCTGTTTTCTAAGTGTACAGAAAGTTTGTTACAAATGAAAGCAGGTGCCTTTGATGATTCAGCCATCCCTGTATACCAAATAAAGAGCACATTTATTTTATTTATTTATTTATTTATTTATTCATTTGTCCAATACACAAATACATGGGGGGGGAAATAGACATGTAGTTATATATATAAGGGTAAAGTGAACTTAGAAGAGAGGATATATGAAAGGAAGAAAATATATATGATAAGTGAGAGAAAGGAAAGACAATTGGACAGGGGACGAAAGGCACACCAGTGCACTTATGTACGCCCCTTTCATTCCACTTGTTTGAATTTAATATGTCTACATTCTCTAAGGTTGCTTCATTCCACTTCAGGGGAACCCAGCCCTGCCCAAAGTCTGACTTTATTGGCTTAAAAACTTTTCTGTCTCTTTCTCAGGAACTGCGGGAGCTGCGGGAATTTTTGCAGCAGCAACAGGTTCACGTTGAGATGGACATGACCAAGCCTGATTTGACAACTGCCCTGCGTGAAATCCGCATCCAGTATGAATCCATGGCCACAAGCAATATGCAAGAGACTGAAGAATGGTACAAGTCAAAGGTATAGCCACAATATAATGGACAGAAGTAAAAAGAACTATCAGCTAGGGCAGTGATGGCGAACCTATAGCATAGGTGCCAAAGGTGGCACGCGGAGCCATATCTGCTGGCATGCGAGCCGTTGCCTAGCTCAGCTTCAAGGTGCATGTGTGTGCTGGCCAGCTGATTTTTTACTTACACTGGACATTTTTGGCTTCCAGAAAGCCTCCGGGGGGATGAGAGAGGGCGTTTTTACCCTCTCCTGGCTCCAAGGAAGCCTTTGGAGACTGAGGAGGGTGAAATACAAGCCTACTGGGCCCACGAGAATGTTGCAGTATAGCATAAAATGTTAGAATAGGAATATATCATATTATATATATCTGGACCTCTAGCATAAAAATGCTCTGCTTATCCTGATTCTATTATAGCCAGGATAGGACTGTGCTAACTTGCTTAAGTCTGCACTTCTGGTAAATTTGCAACAGGAAAACAAAGGGTTCAATAAACATCTCACTGATAAACAAGTTTACATCACTCCAGACACGATGTTATACGATCAAAGGGGGAGATTTACATTGCCTGAAGCAAAAACAGGACAAGACTGGGATAAAGGAGGTTGGTTGTGATAAGGCAGAAGGCTTCAGAGAAATTAGGTGTGAGAAACATTTGCTCAAAGGAAAAGTTTCAAGGAAATTGGTTTGTGGTAACTGGGGCAAAGGAAGGACTCAAAGATATGTCATGTCTGAAGTTATGTTACTGGATGTTTGTGTATCACTTAACATGTACGTGTAATTATCCCCATTTGCTTATGCTCCCAAATAAAAAGAGGTACACAACTCTATACTGTGCCACTTCACCCAGAGAGAAAATGTGTCCAAGTCTTCTTTCTAGGATTTACGTTTGTGAGTGACCCCCCTTGGCTGGGTTGCCCTTAGCCCCTCTGAAGACATTGTCTTCATCAGGGACTTTGCAGCATCCACACCAGAAGTTGGGAAAGAGGCCATTTCCAGTCTCCAGAGGGCCTCTGGGGAGGGCAGGAGAAGCTGTTTTTGCCCTCCCCAGGCATTGAATTATGGGTGTGGGCACACATGTGTTTTCGGCACCCGAGGGAAAAAAGGTTTGCCATCACTGACCTAAGGAATATACTATAACTAAGGGCTTCTGTTCCAATATCTTGTGGGCAGCAATTCTGATACTTAAAAAAGGTGACAGAGCTAATCAAGACGTAAGACATTGACTGGAGTGGGATGGGCAGCAACAAGTTTCTCTTCAGTGTCAGAAAATCAGGCTATCAATGTTATTTACAAAAAAATATATATAGTGCTGCCTATTTAGCAGGCTCTAGACAGGTTATATTTTACTTCTTTGCTATTTGAGTGAAACTCCTTTGAGGGGAAGATGAATCATATTTACGTTGATTGTAGGAATAAGGACAGGGATATGTGGCTAAAATCAAAGATTCTTTTGTTCTCCTCCAACTGTATCTGCCTTCATTATTATTATTTTAAAAGTTGATATTTTTTTTTGGTGGTGGTGGTGGGGAATAATTTGAAACTCAGTCACCAAAGAACAGGAGATTAACTGTTTCATATTACCTGCTATGTGGAAATTGCCAACCTCTGGTTTTCCTCTGCTCTGCCCATTCGAATGGCGATTTGGTGTTTCCATTGATAGGGAAGCTAAAGACTCTCTTAATGCCAAAGATCCAGGCATAGTTAAATGGTCATCTTCAGGAACTGCGGTGATAAATTCAATTCAATTTATTAGATTTGTATGCCGCCCCTCTCCGAAGACTCGGAGCGGCTCACAACAATAATAAAAACAGTATAATAATAGAACAAATCTAATAATAAAATTATATTAAAATTTAAAAACCATACAACACATACAACATGAAGGATTGGAAAGGTCAGATAACATTGTTTAAATTTCTGGTTGCAACTTTTGAAAACAACTGACTTGTCTCTGTATAGTTTGCAGATTTGAGTGATGCCGCGGCACGAAACATTGAGGCGCTGCGTCTAGTCAAGCAGGAAGCTAACGAGTACCGCCGGCAGCTGCAGGTCCTCACTTGTGATCTGGAGTCTCTTAAAGGATCGGTAGGTGGAGCTGATGCTGGGAAAAGCCAACAAGTTGAAAACATCTGGCTAGCAGGAGGAGGTTTATATGTTTTTATTTTATTTATTTTGTCAAAACATGTACAAGATAGCAGGCATTGGCATAACTAACACAAACAAAAATGAAGTAGGTACCTGTGAGCTGCAGCCAGGAGATGACTGTTCCTCTCTGCAGATCATACTAGTAGTTGATCATTGCTTCATCAGGAAACTTTGCTTCGTTGCAGAATGAATCTTTGGAGAGACAACTGAGAGAGATGGAAGACCGCTATGCTCTTGAGACTACCAATTACCATGACACAGTGATTCGGTTGGAAGAAGACAGTCGGAACTTAAAAGAGGAAATGGCTCGTCACCTCCAGGAATACCAAGAACTCCTCAATGTCAAGCTGGCCTTAGATATTGAGATTGCTACTTACCGCAAACTCTTGGAGGGAGAAGAGGGCAGGTAAAATGCAGATACAGTGGTATCTCTATCTAAGAACGCCTCTACTTACAAACTTTTCTAGATAAGATTTTCAAGATTTTCCACTTACAAACCCGACCCTCCGAAACTGTAACCGGAAAAGGCAGGGAGAAGCCTCTGTGGGGGCCTCTCTAGGAATCTCCTGGGAGGAAACAGGGCCGGAAAAAGCAGGGACAAGCTCTGTGGGGCCTCTATAAGAATCTCCTGGGAGGAAACAGGGCCAGAAAAGGCAGGGAGAAGCCTCTGTGGGGCCTCTATAAGAATCTCCTGGGAGGAAACGGCCAGAAAAGGCAGGGAGAAGCCTCTGTGGGGCCTCTCTAAGAATCTCCTGTTGTGTACCACAACAACTTTACCAGTGAAGTTCCTGAGAGTCCTGTCAGTGGTGAGCCTTGCCCGATCAGAAAACTGCAGTCTTCATTTGTAAATTAGCTTTGCTCCAGATATAACGCAGAGCGAGCTATTAATGTCCTGAAGTTATAGAATAAATTGTACCATTATCACACTGGAATCCTATTTTAAGTTTTCTCCTTACGTTAAGTTCCTGTGATTCCCTAAAGCAAGGAACTGGCAAAAGAAGGAGCCGGCTGAGTTTCTAGGGAAGCACAGGCTGCATAACCTGTGTGAAAAAGGGAGTGCTCTGCAGGTATCCTTCCGCCATTCTTTTAAACAAACCCAACAGATCATGACATCAGCAAGCTGGATGAAATAATTTAAAATCCAGGCAAGAGATCAAGGAAATATTTTCCCTGCTCTTGAAACTGGCCGAAGGGACTGAAAAGCCACCAGAGCCTAGGAAGAGCCAGACATTTTTCCTTGGATAGGCTGAATACCTGAAGAGTCAGAGGAAAATTGTCATTTATTTTATTTTATTTATTTATTTTTATTTATTTATTTTTGTCCAATACACAATACATATTGAAAAGAATAGACATGAAGTATCTGCAGAGGAGGGCGGCATACAAATGCAATAAATAATAATAATAATAATAATAATAATAATAATAATAATAATAATAATATATGAAAGGAAGAAAAGATATATGATATGTGAGATAAGGAGAGACAATTGGACAGGGGATGAAAGGCACACTGGTGCACTTATGTACGCCCCTTACTGGCCTCTTAGGAACCTGGAGAGGTCAATCGTGGAGAGTCTAAGGGAGAAACGTTGGGGGTTATTGAGTCCGGTAATGAGTTCCACGCTTTGATAACTCGATTGTTGAAATCATATTTTTTACAGTCAAGCTTGGAGCGATTAATATTAAGTTTGAATCTGTTGCGTGCTCTTGTGTTATTGCGGTTGAAGCTGAAGTAGTCATTGACCAGTAGGACGTTGCAGCATATGATCTTGTGGGCAATACTTAAATCGTGTTTTAGGCGCCGTAGTCAGAGTCAGAGGAAAACTGTAATTTATTTTATTTATTTTTATTTATTTATTTTTGTCCAATACACAATTCATATTGAAGAGAATAGACATGAATTATTATATATAAAGAAAAGATATAAAAATGGAGAAGATATATGTAAGGAAGAAAAGATATATGATATGTGAGATAAAGGAGAGACAATTGGACAAGGGACAAAAGGCACACTGGTGCACTTATGTACGCCCCTTACTGACCTCTTAGGAACCTGGAGAGGTCAAGCGTGGATAGTCTAAGGGAGAAATGTTGGGGGTTAGGGGTTGACGCTACTGAGTCCGGTAATGAGTTCCACGCTTCAACAACTCGATTGCTAAAGTCATATTTTTTACAGTCAAGCTTGGAGCGATTAATATTAAGTTTGAATTTGTTGCGTGCTCTTGTGTTGTTGCGGTTGAAGCTGAAGTAGTCATTTCTTTCATAGTATCATTTTTATTTATTTATTTTTGTCCAATACACAATACATATTGAAGAGAATAGACATGAAGTATTATATTTAAAGTAAATATATAAAAATAGAGGAGAAGATATATGAAAGGAAGAAAAGATATGTGAGATAAAGGAGAGACAATTGGGCAGGGAACGAAAGGCACACTGGTGCACTTATGCACGCCCCTTACTGACCTCTTAGGAACCTGGAGAGGTCAATCGTGGATAGTCTAAGGAAGAAATGTTGGGGGTTAGGGGTTGACACTACTGAGTCCGGTAATGAGTTCATTTCTTTCATAGTATCATTTTTATTTATTTATTTTTGTCCAATACACAATGCATATTGAAGAGAATAGACATGAATTATTATATATAAAGAAAAGATATAAAAATGGAGCAGAAGATATATGTAAGGAAGAAAAGATATATGATATGTGAGATAAAGGAGAGACAATTGGACAGCTCTTTTGCTTAGGTAGTACCTGTGGTTCCTGCATTCTTACCTTTGGCAAGGCCACCTTCCTTACTTAGATCCTCGGAGGAAGAACAGTACCAGCCATGCCTGGCAGCTATAGATATATTTGCTACTGCCAGGCACGGACAACCAATTAATGTTTTGCATTTTCCCTCCAGAAACCTGGGATATAACACTCTAAATGACTGAGGTCTGTTTAACTTACGTTTGATTATGAGATTAAGACATTATGCAATCAAATGGGAAGATTGAGGTAATCAGGGAAGTCTTAGATTCTTCATTTTATTTTATTTTTGATTGATTGATTTTGTCCATTGCACAATGAGAATTATATTGGGTATACACATAGTAAATATATAATGAAGGTTATAGAGGATATACTCATAGTAAAATATATCAGTGAAAGAATATAATAGGAATAAAATATATCAGTGAAAGAATAGAATAAATATAAGAAAGAAGAATGGTATAGGAGATATAGGAGAGCAATAGGACAGGGGACAGAAGGCACTCTAGTGCATTTATGCACACCCCTTACTGACCTCTTAGGAACCTGGAGAGGTCAATTGTGGATAGTCTAAGGGAGAAATGTTGGGGGTTAGGGGTTGACACTACTGAGTTCGGTAATGAGTTCCACGCTTTGACAACTCAATTGCTAAAGTCACATTTTTTACAGTCAAGATTGGAGCGATTAATATTAAGTTTGAATTTGTTGCGTGCTCTTGTGTTGTTGCGGTTGAAGCTTAAGTAGTCATTGACAGGCAGGACGTTGCAGCATATGATTTTGTGGGCAATACTTAGATCATGTTTTAGGCTTCGTAGTTCTAAGCTTTCTAGATCTAAGATTGATAGTCTGCTTTCGTAGGGCATTATGTTTCAAATGGAAGAGTGAAGGGCTCTTCTGGAGAAGTATCTTTGGACATTTTCTAGGGTATTGATATCCGAGACAGATGAACTGCATTCAAACATGGGTCTGGCAAAGGTTTGTATGCTCTGGTGAGTAGTGTGAGATTGCCGGAGCAGAAGGATCAGGTTAACAACTCTAGAAGCCTTTTTGGCAATATTGTTGCAGTGGGCTTTAGCACTTAGGTCATTTGATATTAGTATTCCAAGGTCTTTTACTGAGTGGGGGTTGGCTGTGAGATTTTGTTTATTCAGTTTATATATGAGGTTTGGATTCTTTTTGCCGATGTGGAGGGTAGAGCATTTGTTGGTTGATATTTGAAGTTGCCAGGTGTTAGACCAATCTGAGACAAAGTCGAGGTCTTTTTGGAGAGTAGATGTGTTGTCCGTGGTGCTGAACAGTTTTACATATACAGTAGTCATCTGGCTGAGCTTGCCTGCAATCGCAGCAACTGATACTACGAAAGAAAGGCAATGTCAAAGCCAGAAAATAATTCAGCCAGGAGGGAAAAGCAGACCGACCTGGGGCTATTCCTATGAAGAAACTCTGATGACATTAACTAGGCCACCAATTAAGACCTATTAAAGATCCACAATAGTGGGAGGCACCGTTTTACGGTGGTTCTCCTCCTACCTCTCTGGTCGGTTGCAGTCGGTGTTAGCGGGGGGGAAGAGGTCAACTCCTAGGTCCCTACCTTGTGGGGTTCCTCAGGGGTCGGTTCTCTCCCCCCTGCTGTTTAGTATCTACATGAAACCACTGAGCGAGATCATGCAAGGGCATGGGTGAGTTACCATCAGTACGCTGACGACACTCAGCTGTACATCTCCACCCCATGTCCACTCAGTGAAGCAGTGGAAGTGATGTGCCGGTGTCTGGAGGCTGTCAGGGTCTGGATGGGTGCCAACAGTTTCAGACTCAATCCAGACAAGATGGAGTGGCTGTGGGTACTGCCTCCCAAGGACATGTCCATCTGTCCGTCCATCACTCTGGGGGGGAATTATTGACCCCCTCAGAGAGGGTCTGCAACTTGGGCATCCTCCTCGATCCACAGCTAACTTTAGAACACCATCTTTCGGCTGTGGCGAGGGGAGTGTTTGCCTGGGTCCGCCTGGTGCACTACCAATGGGTAGCCAGCCTGCTAATTAACTGCCAATTAATTAAATTGAACCTATCAACAATTTCAATCTGTTTTCTGCTTAGAGGTGGTTAGGTAGATTAATGGATGGATAAATATATAATCAGATAAATAGATACAAATTTGCATCTACAATTTAAAATTATACTCTATTCTTTCCCTTCAGTGTTCTTCTGGCTCATTGTACGTGTGGAGATCAGGGCTACTTCCAAAGTTGGGAAGAAGATTATGAAATAAAATATATATCTCTGGGCTGACTTGCTGTTAGTCATACCCACAATATTTTAAAAAGAGATCCAATACAATCAGACTCGAAGCAAGACATGCCCCTGTCTTATTCAACTACAGTGTATCATATAAGTTCAAAATTCCAAATTCACCATGCTAAAATTCTTCATTTCATTCAGGAATGTATGTGGAAAGTTCCGGTTATCCTGAGCTCGGTGGGGGGGAGTTTGTTTTGCTACTTCATTTCAGTTTGAGCAACAGCTTTGTCAGATTGGGTTTTTCTCCCAATAATGTTTCTTTGGTCTTATACCTTCTCTAAAGCACAACCTGAAATTAACTGATGAACTGGACAGAGACTGGGAAAGAAGGGGAAAATGAAAAGATTAGTACATAATTTCGAAACCAACATTGTTCCTTGTTTATTTCTGCAGGATTACAATCCCAGTACAGACTTTCTCCAACCTTCAGATCCGAGGTGAGATATTCATTCTCTTTCCAAGCAGGGGTGGGATACTGCCCGGATGGGATTGGAAATGAAGTGGGGTAGCGAAAATGGAGCTCCACCCCAGAGCACCCAATTTGCACTGAAAGATGTTGAAAGAAAATGCAGGGCGTCCTGCATAAGCCACGCCCACAGTGTGGTAGTAAAAATTTTGGTAGCCCTTCACTGTTTCCAGGTCAACTTTTTCCTGAAGAACTACATGCTTTGTTTTCCTATTTTCTGACCAGTGAGCTATATAAAGAGGATTGTAAGTACGGTAGCTGATTTTCTTTGGAACAAAGAACCATGGACAGTACCTTTTTATAGAAATATAATTATTAATGTTTATAATTATTTGCAATCCTCTCAAAGTAACCAAAGTTCTAGGATTACAAAAAAACTTAAAACAATAAATCTCCGGAGACATTAAAAAGAGTACAGTAAATTTAAGAAGGATCAAAACAAACTACCTGATTTATAAACTTGTTTATTTCCTGCCAATAATTCTGAATAACTTTCACAAACATTGAAATTTTTATTGGATTTTTTTTTAATCCTTCCTTGTTTTGTTTAATCCTTCCAATGATTTGTTCAAATCATTACCTAAATCCAGAGTATCCTTTCCGTTGATCTTGCATCTGTAGGGAAGTTATAAATTCTTCGATGGCAACTTACTATCTCCTCTTCATGGATGTGAACAAGTTCAGTAATACAGTACTGGAATGTTGGATCATCTCAAGGCCTTTTGTTGCAATGCAGCACAGAAACACATAGCCAGCTTAGAACAGCTTAGAACAAAGTAGACTGGATTTATTTGTTTATTCCTATATTTAAATTTATTTGCTACCTATCTTGGCATAGGCAACTCTTGATAAATTTCTGCCTCTGACTTCCAAACCAGTCATATAAAAATTCTTAGCCTTGATAATTAACTCCATGACTTGTTACCATGTTAGATGCTACTTGTTCTTGTGTTGATTTTTTAATACATCTTTCTAAATTACTACATTCTTGTTTAGTCTAATTTAGAAGAGACTGTTTAAAATATTCCAATCTAAAAATTGGATCTGTTTTATACCCCTAAATGATTTTTAATGTCTTCTAACATTAAAAATGTCATTATGGATTAGTTATGTCCAACAACATTAGTTCTGTTTAGCTTATGGGCAGCACTATTTAGCAAAATTTCTTCCATGTTTTTGTATTAGGTGTTCAATGAAACAATATTAAAGAGTGAAAGATAAGGTTTTTTTTTAATCAGAATGGGGGTGGTGTTTCCCATCTCTCCCCTCTAAGAAAGTCAGCATTTTCTTTGTCATTACTTCTCTTAAGGTTTCATGTTTTAAACCTTACTACAGATCATCAATGGCTCCCGAGTCAAAGTTATGCTCAGTAGCAGTGACCTAGTTGTTCTTTCCCTTTCTACCAGAAACCAGCCTCGACACAAAGTCAATTTTTGAGGCTCG
Source organism: Erythrolamprus reginae (assembly GCF_031021105.1). Taxonomy (NCBI): domain Eukaryota; kingdom Metazoa; phylum Chordata; class Lepidosauria; order Squamata; family Dipsadidae; genus Erythrolamprus; species Erythrolamprus reginae. The sequence continues at coordinate 99,902,451 of NC_091963.1, read as the reverse complement.
TCCGAAGAGGAATATTGTGATCAGAACAGTGGAAGCTAGAGATGGAGAGGTAGGAAATAGCTACCTATGCATTCAAAGCCTTCCTTTTTTTTAATCATACAGTTCATCTGATGAAATGTTTAATGAAAAATCTAGTTTGACCTGTTACTTTCAAACATCTGAAGCATCCATGAACATATCTGCTCAGAATCTCCCTAATTATTTTTCGTTCCCTTTCAGTTAAGGAACTCTTAATTTACAGATTATTATTCTGTGATGTTTCTTTCTTTCATCTTTTTCTGCCATCAATAAGTAAATGACATTATCCTTTTGAGTTTTCAAGCTTCTTTATAAAGTGCCAGTAAAACAAATTAATGTTTATCATCCTAATTTGTTGAACCAAATCTTTAAATATAGGATTTAAACATAGTTCAAAACTGATAAGCATAATATTGCATCACAAAAAGAGGGGGAAGGGATATAGAAATTATATCGTAAACAAAACAACTTTGAGATCGCTCAGTAGAGTGTTCAAAAATATTTCTCTCTTTCTCAGGGCAACAGCAACAACTAATTCCCCCACCAATCTTCTTGAAATCATAACAAATAATATCATTGTTCATTACTGCAATGATAGTCTTATTGTTTAGTTTTTAAAGATAATACTATTTTTAGCCAGTTCCCATATCCTCCTGTACCAGGATTCCTTGTTTTTAAAATATTTAAAAATACTCTGGTACAGTTCTTTTGTTGCCATGTCTCCAATTTACCACAATGAAAATATTGGTAAGATTCCTCTTATAAATAGGAGTGTGCACAATTAAAAATAATGATATTTATTCTAGAACTAATGTACGGCAATATAGGTGGTATAAAGAATGAAATTAGGAGAGAATGGAGAAATAATTCTGTAATTACAATTTTTTAAAAAATCATTTTATTAAATATTATAATTGCAGTAATAAAAACTAAAACAAAGTAAGAATAGAAAGAAAATGCAGAGGATCCTCGTCACTATATATAAACATTTTTGATAATTGTATAACCTCCTTTTAATTTACAACCCATGATTTCTTCATCTCATGCCCCAACTCCTATCTATGAACAGAAAAGTATTAATGTTTCAGTTATCGTATCATTGTGTTGCAAGAAATAACAACATATCTATTTTATCCTTGGTAAATAAACTGACTTCATATTCCTTCCTTCTACTCCTAACAATCTCAATCTTTAGTCCATTTAAGTAATGTAGATACTTTTTTTTTCTTTTTTACCTGTTCTCATCCAAGCTTTAACCAACCTCATATAAAAGGATTATCAATCACTCTCTTGATTTGTTACTTGAAATTCCCTTCTGATTTTTAAAGCATCAACCAGTTTCTTTTGTTTTCCCAATGAAGCAGTTCTCGTAGCCTCTAATTTGTAGATCCATCTTCAGTGCCAACTCCGACTCTGCTTTATTGGATAAAAGTTGTTCCAAAACATTTTTTTGACACAGTCTATTCATAGAAGTAAACATCACTACTGACACTGTTGATATTAACTTCAGATTCCAATTGTTAAAAAGATCCTTAAGTATTTTCAATGTTATAATATTTTACATCCTTCTACAGCTGCTCTTCAGGTTTATATTTAATTAAAATCTTTAGTTCCCTCTAGTGTCCATTTTTTAAAAATTGATTATCTCTTTTATGTTACAAGAAAAAAATACAACAAATCAACTTTTCCCATAGGAAAAATTATTTATAATTAATTCCTTAAACTTATTTCAAATTATCTGGAAATTTAACCACTTACAACTTTCTAAAATCAAAGTTTTAATTAGCTTTTTGCTGTTTATTTTTTAAAAACTTCTGGCTAAAATTTTCTTTCATTAAGGATTGAATGCAGGCACCCAGTGTTTTCTGACTTGTCAGTCCAAAGGTTTCTAATATATGAAAAGTAGTTAATAAGCACTTTCTGAAAGTGAATAGAAAAGGAATTATGCAAACGAATTGTCCTTTTGGCCATGTTTTTAACTTTTTCACTATAGAGAGATTTTCTTTTTTTTTTTCTTTTATTTATTTGTTTGTGAAACATGATAGCTGGTATAGGTATGAACCTGCTATCAGAGTAAGTATAGATAAATGAGGACAATAGGATAGTAAGACAGGAACAGTAGGCACAATGGTGTGTTTATGCACACCCATGACAAACCTCTTAGTAATGGGGTGATATTGACAGTAGACAGTCTAAGATGCTTAGTTATTCAGGAAATATCATTGTTCCTTAATTCACATATCACAAAATATGATGAGCAGCAGATGGTAAAAAATGAATCAACTTTTATGTCTTACATCCTAAGTCTGATCATTTTGGATCAGCATGCAGAAACTATGCTATTAGAATCATCATCATTATCATCGTTAGGAGTACATAATAGGTTTCATGCATATTACAGTATTTCAATCACCTTTATAAGATAAATAAACTTCATTTTAATCTGGTGGCTCAATCAAAAGGAGAATTTCCTATTTATAACTTTAAAAGATTTTTCCACAGTCCTCCTTCCCCAGTTTGAAATCTTCACTTCCAGCCACCTCAGAAAGCTGAGAACAACACTATAGCAGCTGAACTTCTGGTGGTAGAGGAGAATAAAGTACAGCTCGCGACGGGAGAATAAACCCCCTCTAAGCTTAACAAAGCTGTAATATCTAGTGAAAAGACCATCTTTGCTGTGATTTGGTTGAGGAGCAAGACATTGATTTACTTTCTCACTATAACTAACTTTGTGAAAGTGATAAACTGGCATACAAATCTCATGTGAACCCTGCACAATACAGTACCAGTTACAGTGCCAATTTTATATGCTAATAGATTTCTAGAATTATATTTTCAGAAAGTTGTTTTTGCCTATTGATAGAAGTAAACATCACTATATTGACACTGTTGATATTAGCTTAAGTAGGAATCCTTGGTGAACTTGGTTGTTGTCATATAGACATTTCATTACCAAACTAACAACATCATTAATCTGATGATAATACCTAGTTTGGTAATGAAATATCTGCAAGAAAATTACCAAGTTCAGAGAACATCGAGTACCCCACATCCTGAGCTACAAATATTCCCTTCTTTTAATTCTTCTTAAGTCAAACTAGTATGTCCTTTTCCTGCATTTGCTTTGCTTTCCAATCATAAGCAGCACTGTATTATCACCATGTGGTGAAACACTTCTCCTTAAAATTGCCAATAAACAAAAACAAGTGAATTGAAGGCCATTACAAAACTGCCTCACAGAATAGCTAGAAAACAAAGATGGGGTAATAGCAGCAGGACCTTTCTTGGGAAAACTTGAGGTAAGCCATGAAATGGTTTACCCAATAAATCAAGGAAATATTGAAATTGGTCTTTGCAGTGTTCCCAAGAGAGCAGGAATGAAGATATTAATATTCCAGTTGCTGGAAGGCCTGTGGCAATGGCCCATCTTCATAGGTGGGGAAAAACCTATGATGCTGTTCTGAAAGTGATAGTATTGTGATTGTCTAAAAACATACCTGAAGCTGTAGAAGGCATTTGCATATGAAGCTTATGGAAAAGAAATTTACTAGGCCAAATTTCCTTTTCAAAGTGCTTTACAAATTTGTTGTTCATCCAATAGCAAACAAAAAACGAAACAAAAAAGTCCAAAAAACCCCAACTCAGAGCTGAAGGAAGATTCTTAATCAAGTAAATGGTGATGAGAACTTATCCACCAAGATTCAGATTTATTTTTTTTAAGCCAAACAAATACAACAATGTAAATAGAGTTTTCCTCTTATTAGTCTTTTTTTCTAGCTAGAGTTGAGTAGAATCTCAAGCGCCCTCTTGTGCTTACAAGACAAGACTGCAGTTAGTTAAAATCTTTCTTAACTAAAATTTTTGTTTGGCATGTGGTAGGTGTCACTTTCTACTATCAGAGGAAAGGTGCTACATGCGTGTACTAGCGTGTATATTACAAATCATTACATTAATACATGAAAGTATTATTGCAACAAGAAGAGCTGAGAGCTGGATTAATTGCTTAATTTTTAGTGTGGTGATAAAAATAAGTGAAAATCGAATGTTTGAAGGGCAGTCATAGGGAAGAGGGTGTATTCTCCAAGCATCTGAGGGTAGGACAAGAACAATTGGGTGGAAGCTAATCAGTGCAAGATTCAACCAAGAACTAAGGAGAAACTTCCTCACAGTGAAAATTATTACGGTATTCAATGGAACAACTTTCCTCCCAGAGTTGTGGATGTTCTATTGCTGGTGGAAACGGCATAACCATTTGTCTGGGGTGGAATAAGATATTCTGCCCTGCACAAGAGGTTGGATTAGATCTTCAAGATCATAGATTCTATTATTCTGTATTTTAAACTTTATTTAATACTGTATAGAATTGATAGAGATATAGGGGGGTTTGATTTTTTTAAAAGAATGCAAAATGAAGTATGTCTGGACAAAATGAAGAGAAATGTCACAATTAAAACCAATTGATATAACTTTCACATTCTCTCCAAATATTGTAGGTGATCAAGGAGTCCACCCAAGAACAGAAGGAAGTGGCATGAAGTGAAAACTACTACATGGAAGATTTTTCCTAATCTTGGCACAGAAATAGTTTTGGATCTGCAGCAACCATTGAAAATAACAAATATGCAAATTTAATTACCACGCCAGAAAATAACCAAATAACTCAGTAGCTGGTGCTTCAGCTGACTGTAATGACTTTTTTACTTTATTTTTATCTTAAATATTTCTCTTGCAGTTCCCTTTTTTATCTTAAATATTTCTCTTGCAGTTCCCAAATAGCACAGTATTTAGACCTGGCTATACGGGTAGTCCTCAAGTTACAACTGTTCATTTAGTGTCCGTTCAAAGTTACAACGGCACTGAAAAAAGTGAGTTATGATTGTTACACTTACAGCATTTCCATAGTCACTTTCAATGACTATGTGAGTTATGATTTACAGATTGTTCACACTTACAGCATTTCCATAGTCATGCGACCAAAATTTAGACGCTTGGCTACTAACTCACATTTGTGATGGTTGAGATGTCCCAGAGTCATGTGATCTCCTTCTGTGACCTTCTGACCAGCAAAATCATTGGGGAAGTCAAATTCACTTAACAACCATGCTAATTTAAGAATTGCCATGATTTTCCCTTAACAAATGTGGCAAGTAACATGGGGCAAAATTCACTTTACAAATGGCTCACTTAGCAACAGAAAGTTTGGGCTTAATTGTGGTCATAAGTCTAGGACTACCTGTATTTTGCTAAACAATTGTTCTGGGCTGGCTTAACAGCCATAACTTGATGTTTCTCATTAGAATCAATAAATTAAAAGGAATCCTGCTACTGCTGATTACAGAAAAGTGCTGGTTATATTTACGTGTGAAAATCATTGACCTAAAAGAAGTATAATTTAGAAGTAAGTTTCTTTACTGAAGATGTATGCCATAGATTGTAAAGCTTAGATCTATTATTTCTTAGTAATGAAATCAAATAGATTACTTGAGGACAAGGGAGGTGATGCATGAAGCATACCCATCTTGGCTTTTGTGTTGAGATTAGTCCCTTTTTGTGTTGGGATTTGTGTGTGTGTGTGTGTGTGTGTGTGTGTGTGTTGGGATTAGTCCCTTTTCCTGGCAAAACATGATTTTAAGAAATCTGTAACAAAATATATCCTACTATGGGGCAAAATATCCTGCTATGAGTTTACAATTAAAATAATTCATAAGGAAGTTTTAGCTATGTACCACATGTTAAAGGCATAGCTTCTTTTCTAGGGAAAATATGCAAAGATTCCCAGGGGCTTCCTGAACCCTTGCAAGTGGGAACCCTGATCAGCAGGAGGCAAGTTTTATTTAAAAGTAATAATTCCACTTATGGTTTGCTTAGTTCAGATAATATAGAATTTATTTATTTATTGTAATTTACATGTTGCCATTCTTCCAAGAGCACGAGATAACTTGCAACAGAAGCTCCTTTCTTTTTTGAAATGATCATTCGTGAATAAATGATTAATATTTTAAGTTTTAGTTATTTACATCCACTAGCCTTATATTTTCCCATCATAGTACTTCATTTTGTTCACCTTTGACCATAGTTCCCTCTAAGCTGAGCAGGTGAGCAATCGCTCACTTAAAAATCATCATCAACTCAGAGTTTTCCAAACCTGCCCAGAAGCCGAGAGGGAAATTTTATTATTATTTCTGTGTCGCCCAGTCCCGAAGGGACTGCCGCTCAGACACTATACTTTTCCGCCCACCCCAAAAAAATTTTAGAGAGAACACTGCCTTTGACTGCCATGTTATTTGGAAATAGTTTGCCAATAAAACCTAGGTAGTGGGTGAAATTTGTTTCCTATAGTATGTATGCATTCTGTCTATTATTCTGTGTGCTGCTTTACTAGTTATGATGGATTATCCAAATTAGATAAATGTGTTCCATTTTTTCACTTACGCATGGAAATGACCAAACGTATACGGTGAACATGTAGAGGTCTCAAACTCTTTCTCCTAGAAGTTTACACTTCTTAGCTCAACCTTCCTCTTTGGAATACAGTGCTTGGTAGTGAAAAAATAAGAGGAAAGAATTGCAATGTGTCTGTAGCACTAAGGAATGCATTTAAAGGCTAAGCCAGTAGTTCCCAATATTTTTTTGGCCATGCCCCTCCTAAGCATCTCAAAAATCCTGATGTGCCCACACACACCGCCGCCACCGCCATGACATATAATTCTTACTGTTCAAAAAATGAACTCTTCATGTGGGGAAGCCTAAAAGGCCATTAACTTGGTTTAAACAAGATTCCAAGTGCCCCCATTAAAAATCCAATTGCCCCCCTGTAGAGCATGGGCCCCATGTTGGGAACCATTGGGCTAAGCTCTTCTTCCTTTTCCTCTTTGAAAGACAGACCAATCTCATAAGAGAGAAATAAAATATTTTTTTATTTTTTTTAAAAAAGGGTGGGGGAAATATAAAAATACTGCTTAGGTTTTAAGAAATCCCATGCAAAAATAAGTGCAAGGGGAGATTAAAATATAGGATTGCTCAAATCATAGATCACGACTTAAAAATTTTTCCCATGGGGAGAAAAGGGGGGATATATGGCTATGTGCAGCTCAAAAGAACTTGTCTATTCCTGTTTTAGAGACCTCTTGCTGTAAAGAGTTTCCAAGTTATATAATACAATCACTGATATTATACAAAAATTTGCTTTTGGCTCAGATAAGACTATGATATAAAATTTCTAGATAAAATTTTTTTGTACCTATTATTTTAAATATCACAATTTCCCTATTTTAATTGTTTAATTTCCCTCCACTCAGTTAATTTTGAAATTACCAGGGAAATGGAATGAGTTCCGTTTCTGTTCTTAGTCTTGGTTTTCAATTGCTTGTTTCCTAATCCTTGGAGTTCTCCAGGAGGGGCAAAATTTGAAAGGATGTGCCTGTTGAACATGAACAAAAAGCACCTCTCCTTTGAATGTTCACGCAGGTTTAAATCCAGATGCTGGTTGATAGTAAATGTAAGATGGAATTTCCTTCCATTACCTCCAATTTATAGCCCATGTTTCTTTTAAGGAATTAAGATGATCCTAACCCTGACTATCCAAGCAATCTTATGCTGTAGATTAGGTTGAAAGATTCTGACCAAACTAAGAATTGTATCTTAAAACTGCACTGGACACTGATTTCTTTTTTTTAACAAAGTTTTTTATTTTACTTCACATATTTATATTCACAAATATGCTATTTCATTTTCTCAGTCTTATTACAATACTCCCATACATATTTTGATTTATTTAAAGCAATTATTCTTTTTATAGTCAAGGCTGCTTTTTTGCCATCCCTTAACTCCCTTCTTCTTTCCCTCTCCCTTTCTTACTTTCCTCTCCCTCCCCCAATCCTTCCCTTTCTCCTCTCCCATTCTCCTCTCCTCCTCCCCATCTTCTATCCTATCCCTTTTTCCCATCCTTACCCCTCTCCTCTCCCTTTCCTCTTCATCCTCCTCCTTCTCTCCCAGTCTCTTGTTGTTGAACTTCTTCCAAATTGATGATCCTGTGATTTATATTCAGCAAATTGGGCTGTGTGTTATGATCCAAATAAAAAGAGGACATAGTTGCATTCTTTTGAGTGCTACCAGCCATTTCACTCTAGGTGGATGCTGTGCAGTGAATGATGACGAGAAGTGATGGGAAAACCATCAAAAGACAAAGTGACAGAAGAGGGGAAAATAGAGGAGGAAAGGTTAGGTGTTCATGAAGGACAGCGACAAGATGCCTGTAAGATTAAAGGTTTGGCAGGAAAAAGCTTGATAGAATTTAATTCGCTTTAACCAAGTCAGTGAAGTTTAAAAAAAGGAATAAAAATTGATACGGTTGATTTCACATATTGAAGCAATTGCTCTAAATCAGGGTTAGGCAATCTATGGCACTTTGAAGATTACTGAATGACCATTTCCCTAAGATTTCTGGCTAAACCCTGCCCTAACTGTAAATGACAGTCCACTTTTGCTGAGCAAAACAGAGTTGAGTTGCAGAGCAGAGTAAGCAAGTAACAGAAGTTAGGATTTCCCAAGAGGTGTTGACTAGGAAAGAAGGAAAAAGGTAACAAGTCTTTCATAGAGCAGGCTTGTACGAAGCATTGAGGCAACTGCTCTTCTTCTTTTTAACTAAGTGAACACAATCTGAGGGGGAAAGGATTTTCAAGTGACTGGGTTTTTCCACCCGTTACATCAGCCATATGTTTAAGCATAATTTTAAGACATCAGCAGCCTGTTTAATTAAATAACACATAAATTGGGGGACATAAAATTCTTATATTCCCAGTTTAGATGGCGTATGAACACTGTCTATTGTTGTTATTTGTTACACAAATGCTAATAATTGCATTTTTCACTTTTGACTCCCTGGGCTGCATTCACTTATGCATGGACTACATAACTTTCTTTTGTTTTTTTTAATGGTACTTTGGGAAAGAATACTAAATGTTTATGCTTAACCTGTTCCTCTTATTTTTAAATTAATAGTTGTGACAATGGAAGAAATGGCATAACATTTATTTTTCTTTTAAAAAATAAAACTAGGGGATATAGTGGAACTTAGCATTTTTCACCTATTTTCCAGCAAAACCAGCTGTACTACCACTAGCATATATACAAGATTAAAATGTATGACTATTTAATATTTTGGATATATTTCTTTTAGAATCACTATCCCAAAATACTTCATAGGTTTAATGCTCTGCTTTGTATGCTATCCACATAAACATGCTTGTTTTTATATTTATAGTTAAAGATGAACTTCTAATTATAATTTACAGAAAATTGTATGTAAATGCTTAACAGAAACTAAAAGTATAATGAGGCTATAGAGATTTTATTGTTTAAAATTGCAAACTTGTTTATTATTATATTTCTTTTACAATTAAACATTACATCAAAAAATTGCTTTTGTTTTTCATTGCTTATTCTGTTTCTTTATTTGATATTCTCCAAAGAATTCTCATAATGGCTTACAAAGAAACAAAAAAAATATAAAAACATGTACATAAACAAAATAGGAAGACAAAAGATACACAAAATTAATTGCTTGTTCGTTACATCAATTAAACTGGATAAGAAATGAATTACCCATCTACTTTCAACTGTCAACAGAATAATTGCAGTGTGACTGCTACAGATTTATGGCGTATTGTTTAAATATATTTGAATTTGTACTAGTTCATCAACAGGAATCTCAGACTGACAATGCTCAGTTAACTATTTCTCTGGATTTTTCACAATACATATGGACTTTAAATTGGTTTACCAATCGGGTAATTATTAAAGCAGAGAATTCTACAGTAAAAAAACTTTTATATTGCCATATTTAATGAAAACATATTACTGTCCCTGCCTTACTCATTGTATATTAGCTCTCATATTTAAGAGAGCTGATTGAGCAAAATTTATCTTCAGTGTTATATATTCCCCTTAAATGTAAATACTTAATTGATAAAGAAACAGTTGCTCAATTAATTATCAAATTAGTTGCGAGGCAAATCATCATCATCACTTATTAGGCCATTACTCATTTTCTTGAGATGCTATTCCAAATCTGTACATCTAAACACATAGAAGCAACAGCGAACAACATGAATGAGGATAAAGAAAATGGTGATGAGCACATAGCACGTGAAAATAGCCTTAATAGCATATTGACTTTCAGGATCATCAAAGCTTCGTCTGTGGCGACTTTGATACACTACAGATAGCCGGAATCCAGCAACTATTTCTCCTTCTCGCCAGCAGTAATAAATACCTTTGTCATTCTTCTGGGTAAAACGAATGTGGAGGTGATTCCCATGGTCAATGAAGAGCCTCATGGTCTTGTTAACCCCAGTGAGAAACCTACTGAGATATAATCGTGTTGAATCTTTATCCCAGGCAACAGCATGCTCTGGCCTAGCACCAGGGCAAGTAATGATCAATCCTCTGCCAAGGGACTGCTTGTGGAATTGAATAGGGATGTTGGAAACCCAAAGTTTTTCTCCAAGCTTTGAGATAACATTTGAAATGGGTGCTTCTCCTTCATTTGAAAGTGTCTCCTCCTTACAAGACACCATGCAACTTCGTATTACAACTTCAGGCTTTCTCATCGGAATGCCATAAAAGAAATCCTTGGGTACCGATTTTGACCCACAAGATGCCACCTCTTCTGTAGTGGTATGGTACCGCTTGAATAGAGAAGAACTCTTTACATAGCAAAGCCCAATTCTCCGTTGTTCTCCCCGGACATCGCAGCGGTTGCATTTAGTCCAATCCCAGAAAACTGTGAAGACGGTGAAATTTATTTCATGGAGGTCATCTTGTGGGTGCTGCCCCACATCTTCAAAGGCAACAGCTATTCTCCTTGAAGGCTGTACATCTATATCATAACCATAGAAGAAATCCCCTTTCTTTGTGCCACAAATATAATGCCCTGAGTCTTCCGCTTGAATCCGGAAAACAATGAGACTGAACATCCTAATGCTGAAACGACGAAGCATGTCGCTGCCTACCTTGATGTGGCGTGAATCCACTATCAAAGTGCCATCAAAATCTGTCAGAACTTTTGTTTGTTGACTGCCCATGCTTTTTTGAAAGTACCAAACTACAGTAGTTATTTCCTCTGGCTTACACTTACAGGGCAGTTCAAAACTCATATCAGCCAAGTAAGCAGCATTCTCAAACATCAAGAAAGCTGGGCAAGGATTCTTCTTGAACACATCTTCTTTTTCCATAATAGCAAAGGCATGAAGAACATCAGCAATGCCAAAGACCATAGCTATCACAGCCCATCCTGCTGACACCATTTGATATCTATTCATATGTTACTCAACAGTTTCCACGTTCTATAAAAGAGGCTAATTGCAAATTCTGGAGTTTACATTTTAACAATGCACATAAATGAAGACAGCCTTCATTCTAGAATTGCTGGTGTTGTTCCAATTCTTTCAGAGTGGACTTTTTAACAATGTATATCACGTGTGTGTATTATCCGTTCATAAGAAATAAAGACTCTGGAATTACTTCTGTGAATTCTAGAATGACAACTAAGTTCTGATATGGACAAATCTAAGCCCTTGAAAGACGTTATGACTAATTGTATAAATGAAGCTGCCTCATTATCAGAAAATCTAGGACAACATTATGTTCTGATGTTAGAGATTTTCAGACTGTACTGCCATTTCTATAGTATAATAAGTGGAGTATTTAGTCCACTTATTATAGGGGAGTATTTAGTCAGACACCAATTGTGCAAGTTCTCCCACTTATGAGAGAGCCCTTTAATTGGTCGATTAGGTCCCACAGAGTTGGCCTTCTCCGGGTCCAGTCGACTAAACAATGTCGTCTGGCAGGACCCAGGGGAAGAGCCTTTCTGTGGTGGCCCCGACTCTCTGGAATCAGCTCCTCCCAGGGATCAGGACTGCCCCCACCCTCCTTGCCTTTCGTAAACCTCTTAAAACCCACCTCTGCTATCAGGCATGGGGGAACTGAGACATGTTCCCCAGGCCTATATAGTTTATATATGGTATGTTTGTGTGTATGCTTTTTTATATTCGGGGGTTTTTAGGCTTTTTAATCTAAAATTGTTATTTTAAACTTTAATATCAGATTTGTTACTGTACATTGTTTTTATCATTGCTGTGAACCGCCCCGAGTCTGCGGAGAGGGGCGGCATACAAATCTAATAAATAATAATAATAATAATAAGTAATAAATAAAAAGTATTCTGCTACACTAGTATTTTATTAAACAATATAATACTACACCATTGGGTTCAGAATGCTTTTTCCCTTGTTTTCCCCCTCAAAATCTAGATGCGTCTTATACACTGGTGAGTCTTATACACCGGAAAATAGGGTAACTACAATATTAACACACCCGGCAACCTATTTGGTTTTTGTGTTTTGCCAGATATTCATTTGTCTTATTCCCAGCCTATCAGCCTATAACTGAAAGGATGTCATAAGGCATTCTTCGTTTTACTATTGTAATGTTAAAGACTGCATCCATTATGCTGAAAGTAATGGTGTATAGGATCAGAGAGATGCTTATTGGTATTTCAGGCTGATATGAGCATGCATGTTCCTTTTCCTAGAACTGATCAACTGACAGAATTTCATTCATTTATTGTATTTATATGCCGCTCATTCCAAAACAGACTCATAATAGTCTTAGACTGCTCAATCATTAATTGTTTCATTTCACCAAGATTTAATATAATATCTGAAATAATTTTAGAGAAGACTCAAACAGAGATTCCTTCCTTCCATCTACCCCCCCCCCATTATTTGTGGGGGGGGGTTCTACTATAGTATACGCTAAATAGAACTTAACAACATATCAAGTTACAGAGTTAAGTGTTAATCACAATTAAGATGAATTAGAGCAGTTGTTATGTTGATAGCCTTTTGATGGCTGAAGTTTATTACAATGTCTTTTATTTTTTTATTTATTCATTTGTCCAATACACAAATACATAGGAAGAAAAATAGACATGTAGTAATATATATAAGGGTAAAGTGAACTTAGAGGAGAGGATATATGAAAGAAAGAAAATATATATGATAAGTGGGAGAAAGGAAAGACAAATGGACCGGGGACGAAAGGCACACCAGTGCACTGGAACATCAAGGGATCTGGAGATTGGGACAATGATACAAGTGAATCTGGTAGAACCATGTTGGTGTTTTTGCTTTGAGTGTGCTATAATTTGAATTGGAAACAAAACCTGGCTAAGTAACTCTGAGGAAAATTCAAGAAACTTGGCATCTCTGATGAGAAGAATGAACGAGAATTCATAAGGTAAAGATTAATTATTGCATAGATTCTAAGTATAGGACAGTTCCACCTGATAACATGATCCAAAAGAACTTCTTTAAATTTCTTCTCAAATGTTTTATTGCTCTGCTGGGAATAACAGAGTTTTAAAAATTTTCTCTATCAGGACTAACTTAGTTGAAATCCCAACTAATATACAGTAATATCAAATTAATATTAGCCTGGAAATGCAATATTATTTTTGCTGTAACAGAATGTGTCAGAATATTGCAGATACTCAAAAGCATGCTTCCAAATTGTTCACTGGATTATTGCTATGGCGAGTACCTAGAAATAGAGCAGGCAAGCAATTTATCATACTCTGTCACTGACACTGTGTAACTGTAAAGAATAAAATGCATTCTCTCAAACTGTCTTAATAAAATCATACTTATGTTTAATACTTGTTTTCAGGTTCTTCAGTCTGAACTGAAGTTCTTCTTTCTGGTTTCAGCTCAGTTATTTGCTATGCTTACCTATTAGTCAAAAAACCCTCTATATAAATATGCTCAAAGAGTCCACGTCTGAATTGTCAGTAGGGTTTTTAATATTTCAAGGACTAAGCATTCTAACTAAAGCAGATTTTAAATGACATAAGGGACTCATTAATAAGAATCTGGCAAGAAACAAATATTATATAAGAGTACCAAGATGGCTGTCAACTATGGAAGTGATTATATACCCAAATGTGATTGATTCCCACCAAAACTTTAAAATATATCCTAACCTAGGAATGGCGAAACATAGCACGCAAGCGCACTGTGTGGGTCTGTCTACACCTAAATATTAAATATGCCCACTCAGTGTCCAGAACTTAGCTCTAATGAGCATACACCAGTCATGATGACAATTAAACTGTGCAATGCCCAGATGCTACCCGAAACTAAATGAAGAGTGAGACAACTGAGCTCCGTGGAGGACATTCCTGTTAGCTCCTGTAATCAGGGCAGTGAGTAGCCTGCCAAGAATAGCCCCCTCACTGGAATATTTAAGAAAATCTAAACGAGAAATTCCATTTTAAAAGTAAAATTACCCATTCTTGTCCTCATTGAATGGCCTGATCTGTGGGTTGTTTGGGGGGGGGGGGGGGGTTGAAGGGGTTAACAAGCTCTAGCATGTGGAAAAATTATTTATTGACCCATAAATAAGTTCATGCAATAGTGGGTGAGTAAAATATTGTTATATTCCTTTTTTTTTTTTTATCATAGCTTCCTGAATTCCAAGATTTACTTTCCCTAATATGCAATGTATATCAATGAAGCTGGCAATCCCCACGTCAGATGCGAACCAGCGCAATGCACACATTATTCATTAAGAGCCTTATAACTATTGTCTAAAAATAATGTCACTTTGTGGTGAATAGGTTAGGGCTATAGAAATGGTGCTGGCCTAGAAACGACCCCACCGGCTCTCGACCTTACGATGTGCGGTGTTACCTCCATCCACACCCAAGCACCCCTGGCGTAAGCAATTACTCCAATACCATTGGAGGCATGGGGGGCAGGTCCCATCCGTTGATCCCCCACCATACCATCCCCGGCCCGCGGGATGCCTCCCCTTCTCTCTGCCCGGCCATGGTAAATTGTCGTGACCCTCATGGAGTAGCCCAGGCCTTTTGAAGGGGCTCACACGGTGGGGGAGGGAGGGGAAACAAATGCACGACGATCCAGCTGGCGGGCAGCTGCTAAAAGCCACAAAATTCCTCCAGATGCGCGGATCCTTATCTCTGTTAAGTGCTCCAAACCTTTCCTTGCCCCTGGAGATCATACTGATCCCAGGGCTAATGGGGATGGTCCACGTGTGTCCTCTCTTGCTGACTCGTCAGTCTGCAACAGGGCCGACGATTGAATCCAAAGAGGGCGGGGAATAGTGAGTCGGTCCCTTTTATACTGAGACTCACTGCTCCACCCCCTGGCCCCATCATGCCCAGCGCCGTGCAATGGAACATGCTGGCTGGTTGCGCACGTTCTCACGCAACCTCCTCCCTGTCTTCATCGGCAGTGGCAGAATGCTTCCAGCCCCACCACAAATGTTGGTCTACCTCGAACGGCCCGCCTTGCACTTGTGCAGAAATGGATAGACTGACGATTCAGATCAAAGGACTAGACAACTCAGAATATTGTGATACCTGGCAAAAATGGTATAATTGGATGGAAAAGAAAATTTAAAAACTCTGATAATTGTGAAAGTACCTACAAATATAAGAATTATGTAAGCATGAGTAATCTGTGTGAACAAGGTAAAGTTAAAGACCAAAAGTAAGTAATTGAACAGATATAAGAGATCGGTTCTGATCTGTGCAAAATTATTGTGGTACTTCTCTTTTAATTTTGAAAAATTGAATAAATAAAACTTTAAAAAAAGAAATATGACAAAAGTATTCTAAAAATAAATAATGCCTACTTTTAAACTGACAATGGTTTAAGTTGATAGAATATTTTAATACAACAGAGACAAAAAGCAAGAGGTGAGCACTCTCTGATTCCATATCTATTTTTCATATGCTCTTATTTTTCCAATGTATACTAAAAAGGCTGATCGATACAATTTTAATAGGCACTCTAGTTCTTTATTTACATTACAATATTTCCATTCTTAGTTATTAGTATAAACTCAAGAATTGATCAAGGCGATTTGGTAAAGGTTCATCAGTTTTAATATTTTTTTGTCAGTTCCTTTACCACCTTGACAATGGATTTGAGTAGCATCTGTACCATCTTCATTTGGAATCTGTTGAATTTCAGAAAAATTGCCAAGGTCAGTTTCTATTTTTTGCAATTTTTCAAACAACTGCCTGCAGTTTTCTTTCTCTTTCTCACTAAGAAGTTCAATGTTTAGTCCAAAACGTTTGGTGCCTGATAAATTCTCCAAGATATCTAAGATAAAATTGCGGTCTTTGATGCAAGCATTTTGGTTCATCACGACTAGAAATTCACCTAAGAGGCCAAAACCAAGATCTGTTTGGAAGATCCGGGCCAAGTTTTGGGATCCAAGTTGGAGGAGGAGAAGATAGCGATCCTGACTGTTTTTCATACATCTGCGCCAGTCTCTATAGAACTCTGCAGAAGTCTCAGGCAGGCGTTCTAATTCCTAAAGAGTTTGTAAAAATGATATAGTCCCACAACCTAGATATTATTGTACTTTCCAATTCCACAATTAATAACTTCTTCATTTTATAATTATCAATTAAAATTTTATAAAAACTGAAATTTTAATAAGGCTGTTGGAAACAGATTTTTAAAACAAAAAATGGTACAATGTATTAATTAATAATGAGCAACTGGAAGTAAAGTGATCAAAAAAGAGAAACGCAGAATATAAAAGCATCATCACTTAAAAAATATACTCTCACTGTATATTTCTTCAACAAAACAATAAAATCTAGAAAGATGGATAGGATAGGATAAGAGATAAGATGATGAGATAATATAAGATAGCTCAACATAGCACAAGATAGGATAATAATAATTCCATGATATTGTTAGTTATATTGTTAGTTATTCAAATATTGAAAAAATAATCTTTTAGTTTTAGTTCCTAAATAAAATAATGCGCGCCTCCTGAGGAGACAAAAAAAACCAGATTTAAATTAAAATAAATATTTGGAGAAACATTTCAGCTCATAGACAGAACTACCCTTACCTGAGGCAAGTCTATTTTACTCTCTTGTTTGTGATTTGCTTTAACTGCACAGGAATTCCACAACACATTTCTGCCTCTTCCCATTTTGTCTTTTTTCTCCAGAGGTTTCAAATGGGAGGCTAGAACAATATCTCTGAAGACAAATAGAGGAACATTCTAGAGACATTTCAGATAACTATTTTAGCAACAGTAACTTGGTTTAAAGCTACAAAATTCTCATTTCATCTAATTATTAAAGAAACAAGATTATCATGCATCTTGCCTAGTCTCTTAATTGTTAGTTTATGGGAAAGACCGCTCTACCATATAAAATTCTGGATAACTTACAATTAGTGTATGCAATACACTACATTGCAATATGTAGGATAAAATATGCAGTTAGGGGAAACCTCTGCTTCTTCAATTTTAATTGGTAACTCCAGTCTCTGTGTTATGTACTTGTTACTTCTTTCCCTGATATATTATGCAAAATAGTAGGAGACAGAGTGATTTAATTGTTAAGTTATTTGACTCCCTTCTCTCAGGTATACAAAATTAAAATTGAAGGAAATGGAAGCTGCACTATGTTGCTAACATGTATCACAAAAATGAATGTTTTTCCAATGTTGCAGTACATTTCCTGCACAATATAAAAGTACAGTGGTACCTCTACTTAAAAACTTAATTCATTCCGTGACCAGGTTTTTAAGTAGAAAATTTTGTAAATAGAAGCATTTTTTTCCATAGGAATCAATGTAAAAGCAAATAATGCATGCAAATCCATTAGGAAAGGAAAAAAGCTTAGCATTTGGGTGGGAGAAGGAGGAGGAAGAAGAAGAGGGAGAGAACAGATGCTGCCAAAGAAAGAAGGTTAGGGGAAGCAAAAAGATCCAAAATTTTAAGGCTTAAAAAAAAAATGAGGCGGGAGGAGCACGTGCCTCCCATATACCTGAAACAAGGCTGCTTCCCATACATTGCACCAGAGAGAAACCCAGGTGGGGGGGTTTTCATTTTCCTTTGACCGAAAAGCGGCTGCTGCTGCTACCTGCTTCCTCTTCCTTCCCATGCTGAAGGACTCCCCTCTCCTCTCGCTTACTTGCTTTGTAGCCAGGGCTTTTCCTTCACTGTGGTGATTCCTTGGTTTGGCTGAAGCCGAGTTGATCCGAAGTGCCCCCTTTTGCCAGACGCTCCAGAAGGCAACCTCGCATCGGGTATATGGGAGGCAGCGCGAGGGAGGCAGCAAAGCAAAGTGGTTTATTCCCTCTCTAAACGCTGAGAGAAAGGAAAACGCTCTGTTCGCTCTGGGCTCTCCAGATCAAAGGGAGCATTTCTTTTCTCTGGGTGCTGGCAAAGGTTTATTTCCTCTCCAAGCGCCCAGAGAAAGGAAAATGTTTCTTTTGCTCTGGACTGCCAAAGCCTCCTTAAGCGCCACCGAAAGGCTCCTCTGACAACCCCGAAAAGCCCAAGATGGCCAGGATTAAAGGGGGGATGACAGGAAGCTGGCCAGACCTTCGTGCCACTCTCAAATTTCCTGGGAAATTTTTCCGGGCTCGGGTTAAGTAGAAAATGGTTCTTAAGAAGAGGCAAAAAAAAATCTTGAACACCAGATTCTTATCTAGAAAAGTGCTTAAGTAGAGGTGTTCTTAGGTAAAGGTACCACTGTACTGAATTCTCCTTGACAGCTTTCTAATGTCTACATTACATGATTAATATCTAAGTTGTTATTCAGTGTATAAATATATCATCCAATGTACTACATGCAATGAAATAAAATTAAAGAACTACTAATGTTAAGAGACAATTATTACTCTCCAGTTTTCTGAGCACCAATAGAATAGAGGGAAGGCAGCTGAAAAAAATTGGTTAATATGAAAATAAAGCACAATAAATAAATATTGTGCTTTCATCCAGTAAAGTTCAAGTTTTAAAAATAATATATATATTATTAATTAATTACAGAGTCCTTTGGGAGTTGGGCGACATAGAAATATAATAAATTAAATTAAATTACTATATGTTCAATAGGTTTGCTATGAGATTGCCCTCATAAATATTTTTATCCATATTCTGCATCAAGAAAGGAATCTGAAAATCAAGAAACCTGAATTCTTCATAAGATGATACTTTCTGATGTACCGCTCGGAATTTAGCCTCATTTTCTCTCTGGTATTTCTCATCTTTGGCAACAGCTTCTTCCAGCTCTTTCTCCAAAGCATGGAAATCAATCATACCTTCCACTTTGGGAACCTAAGAATAACACATCTGGCTGATACTTAGATATTTAATTTGAAAATCTAGGTTTTTCTCTCAAATTACTGCATAATAGAAAATGATCAGCTTATTTTTATCCTAAATACACCATTGTTTTATCCAATATTTCAATTACATAACCTTAAATTTCCATTAATATAGAATACAGAAGACTTTGTAATAATCATTTTATTTACAAATATAGTAGTAAACGGAATAAAACAGTAATTGCACTGAGCTACTTTATTTTAAGTCAGATCACAACTATAAACTTTCAGTATCTGGAATCAGCCATCCAAGTCAATCATGTCTTATTTAATCACTATTTGGTGAATAAGCTATAATGGGATCGTGTGCTAAATCAATATTGAATAATACCATTCCTTATTTAGCATGATACATGATTCATCTGATGCCTGAGCCTGATGCCTGTTGAGGTTTGAAAAACTGGCCAAGTACTTTTTTTGGTGCTGTTCTTCTAGCTGTGAAAAAGTATCCTTCTCCAACATGGTAATGTGAAATAAATCAAATGAAATGTTGGCAGTGATTGCATTTTATTTTCTCTAATTATGTAATACAACCCACATTCTCATCATTCTGTGGTTAATGAATCAATTCAGTAAAATCAGTAAAAATAGACTGGCAGATATAATTTTGTTAGTCAATATAACCACTACAGTACATCCTTGCAAGTAGATTCTGACATAAGGAATTTGCTATGAATGCACCCTTTTTTTTCTTTTTTTTTCCTTTTGCAACTTCCAATCAATCCTACAGCCCAGAAGTCTGTCTGGATTTGGCACTGACGGAAACGAAGTACACCAGCACAAAATAGTAAGTAGGCAAGCAAGAACATAATCCAGCAAAACTCCGTATTCAATGGTGAGGGATTTTACAGGTTTATGTTTTACTTTACTATCCCATGCACACCCAGGAGCCCAAAATGCTTGTTTTCTTTCGCCAACCTGTCCGTTACCAAATAGAAGGAAGGGAATTTTTCCACTTTTGTGGAAACGTAGTTCGATTTTTCTCCCCGTCTAGGCCGCCACTTTCAATAGCAATTAACCGTCGATTCGGTTACCATAGCAATTGGAAAACGAAGTGGCGATATGGACCTATAGCGATCGGGGCAGTCTATAATAAACGCCTGATCGCAGTCCATGCTTATGAAAAAATTCAATTTTGCTGAAAGGACCCGAAAAGAATCGAAATCGAATATCTACTTCCCTCTCACGCTCCAGCATGAAACAGAGGGGGGGAAATTGGGAAATATATCAGGCTGCTAAATGGACAACTTTATCCGGAAAAAAATGAAGGGTCCTTTTGTACCTCGGTCGCATCGTGCGCCGGCAAGGGAAACGTCTGGAGTAACGCGCGCTTCCTGAGGAGAACCAAAAAAAAAGGTAAGCTCACGCGTGCATTGCTATTTCTTGTTAAAGCCGGACGATATTTTTAAAAAAAATCTTATTTTTAAAATCAATAAACGACAGTTAAGGTTCCTCAATATCTCTCAGTAGCCTTAAAATACGCGCTTGATACTTTGGACGAGCGTGCTGGAATTCGAATAAATGGATGGTATGGCAACATGTAGAAAACCCTACCTATGGAAGCTAATGGGAAGATAGATAAGACTGCACTTTCAAATGGTAAAGGATAAATGTTTACAGATCTTATGCAATATTTTATTGAAACATATACATGCCTATCTTTATTAATTGCAGTATGAAAGAGATTAATATACACATAAGCTTCCTCTGAAGTAAAAAGTAAAAACCCTATGCTTGCATTCAGATAGATTAGGTTTGTCGAAAATAAAGCTACAGCTACAAGATGCATTTCTGATAAGATGCTATTTTTCTTTTTTAAAAATTTGTGATAGAAAGTTACATTCTAAATCTGAAAGTTTCTGAAAATTAGAATTAGAACAACTGATTCTGTAAGAATAATTGTTCTTATTCTGGATAAGATGAGTGATGTGATATGACAGCAGTTGTGGCTATAAAGAAGTTGGAGAAGTTTTACCTGATAATTAAAATTAGGGAGAATCATTAATTAAAAAACAGCTCTTGGATTAATACTGGCAGAAAGCTAGTGAATTGGTAGCTTTTAGATGTTGGTAGCTTTTAGGTGTGAAGTGAAAATAAAATGTGAAACTAAAAACAAAAACTGGAGCAAGGCTGGAGGGCCAGTAATCCGAATCCAAGTGTTTATTAGGACCTATCGCGGCAATATGGGCAGCAAAATGTTCATATTTTTCCGCATTTATTGCATCTGTAGACTTGCGCCCAGCCACCCTTTTTAGGGTGACCCACTCCTTTCTTAATATGGGGGGAGAGCGGATGAACCCTCACAGGGTAGAGCTGAGGAATTTGTTCAGTTTCTTGCAGACAAAATTGCTCAAATTTGGATTGGGCAATCTTGACTGTAATGACAGGGGCATGTCTTAATCCTATTGTGTGGGAGAGTTTGATCCTGTGACAACTGATGAAGTGCACAAGGTGATAGGAGCAATGAGTGCCTCCATTTATTTACTGGGCCCGTGCCCTTACTGGCGGCTTTTGGCTAGTAGGGAGGTGACACGAGGGCATTCAGGGCATTGATCAACACCTTCTTGAGTGATGGGTCTTTCCTGCAACCGTTAAAGAAAGTGGTGGTGAGACCCCTTAAGCAGCCTTCCTTGGAACCAGCTGATCTTAAAAACTACTGTCTAGTGTCCCAACTTATTCTTTGTGGATAAGGTTATTGAGAAAGTGGTGTCATTCCAACTTCTGCAGTTATTGGATGAAACTGATTATCTAGAGCCTTATCAGTTGGGTTTCAGGCCTGGCTGCAGCACAGAAACTGCTTTGGTCACACTAATGGATGATCTGTGGTGAGCACGGGATCGGGGGTCACTCCTCTATCCTGATGCTCCTTGACCTCAAAGGCTTTCAATACCATTGACAATGGTATCCTTCTGCAATGACTAGGAGAGTTGGGAGTGGGAGGCACTGTGTTATGGTGGTTCTCTCCTATCTCTCCGGTTGATTGCAGTCGGTGTTGGCAGAAGAGCAGAGGTAAACCCTGAGCCCCCTCCTTTGTGGGGTGCCACAGGATTCGGTTCCCCCCCCCCCCCCATTTTAATATCTACATGAAACCACTGGGTGAGATCATCTGATGGCACAGGATCAGATATCAGTAATATGCTGACGATACCCAACTCTATATTTTCGACCTGTGTCAGTTCAGTGAAGCAGTAGATGTGATGTGCTGGAGGCTGTGAGGGTCTGGATGAGGCTAATCAAGCTGAAGCTTAATCCTGACAAGGCTGAGTGGCTATGAGTATTGCCTCCAAAGCACAATGCCATCTCTCCATCCTTGGTGCTGGGGGTGGGGGAATTGATCTCCTCAGAACGGGTTCGCTAGCTGGGAGTCCTAGACCCCCAGCTGAAATTAGAGCAACATCTCTCAGCTGTGACTAGGGGGTCCTTTGCACAGGTCTGCCTAGAGCACCAGTTAAGACCCTACCTAAACCAGCAGTCTCTCCTTATGGTCATTCACACCCTTATCACCTGACGGTTCAATTATTGTAACATGTGCTACATGGGGCTACCCTTGAAAATCATTTGGAGACTTCAGTTGATCCAGAATGCAGCCGCGTGAGCTGTTGTGGATACACCAAGATACACCCACATCACTCCAACACTGCGGCCTGCATTGGTCCAATCGGTCTCCGGATGTAATTCAAGGTGTCAGTTATCACCTATAAAGCCTTACATGACTTAGGACCAGACTATCTCTGGGCCCCCCACCTGCCACACAGCTCCCGACAACTTAGAAGGGCCCAGAGGGTTGGTCTTCTCCGGGTCTTGTCGGCTAGACAATGTCGGTTGGCTGGGCCATGGGAGAGGCCCTTCTCTGTGGTGGGTTTAATGGGTTTTAGATTGTTTTACGCCGCCCAGAGTACAACTCCGAAAGGAGTTTATTATTTATTTATTTATTACTTAGATTTGTATGCCGCCCCTCTCCGAAGACTATAAGCATGAATAATAAACAAATCAAGGAATAAGCTATTTAGAGTAGTATTAAATGCTGATAAAATATCAAGCTTGCAATAAAACTGTTAAGATAATAAATTGAAATATTAAAGTGATATTTTCAGAATGCAAACTGATTCTATTTTAATTATTTATTTTTATATTCAAGACCCAGCAACATGGATACAGACCTGTATGATGAATTTGGAAATTATATTGGTCCAGAGCTTGATTCTGATGATGACGATGATGAAATGGGTCGTGAGTCAAAAGATCTTGATGAGGTATGGATTTCATGCTTGTGCTACAAACAATATTCATGCTTAAGATTATCCTTTAGTTTTTTCACATGCTTCTTTAATTCAGTTTCTGTAATGAACAGATTAAAGATTAATCCATTAATCTTGCTCCTGAAAAAAAGTGTGAGCCTTAGTTTTAAGAGTAGCTGCTGTATGCTACTGAGAAAATACTTTCTTGTTTGGCAGCATTTTATAAACTATCCAATATACATATATGTTTGCAAGTTATAATTGAATGTAGATATCAGCCCTGAATTCTGTAAGTGGAACTCTATTGCTAACAGTTGGCTAAGGGCAATTTATTTTTCTTTCAGCATGATGATGATGATGATGACGACGATATGGCAGACCATGATGACGACCACCCTGGGATGGATGTAGTATTACACGAGGATAAGAAGTATTATCCAACAGCTGAGGAGGTATATGGTCCTGAAGTAGAAACTATAGTGCAAGAAGAAGATACACAGCCTCTTACAGGTGAGAAATTTAAATAGTAAGACTCTGTTGCACAACTTGCTGCAGTCTTCTCCTAATCTTAGTTCAGTTTTGTAGGACTACTGTAGAGTTGCTGTAAATCCAGTTGGCTTGCCTGGAATGATCATATTTTACTTATTTTAATAGTTTCATTTTTGGTTAGTTAAGGATACCGTGTTTCCCCGAAAATAATACATGTCCCCATAAAAAAGGCTAATCAGGCTTTTCAGAACAGTACTGAAATAAGCCCCCCCCCCCCAAATAAGCCTCCCCAACTTCTTTTCAGGGAAATGGAGGGACATGCTGGGAGCTGCTCTTTTTGCAGCGGGCATTATTTTGGCCGGGAGAGGCTTGCCTGGAGCTGCCACCGCTCTTTCCTGCAGTGGAAGTGACTTGGGCCTCTGCAGTTACTGATGTTAAAGTGCTCTACAGTCTGCTAGAGAGTGCCAGGCCACGGGTCAGCCTCGCCATCCCTTCGGCTCTGCCTCCCGCCCCTGCCTCACTCGCCAGTTTGGGCTGCTCATCCTCCGCCTGCCCTCCCCCACATTCTTCAGACAGGGGATGCAGGTGAGGATAGTGCGTGGGAATCCCCTGCAGGAA
This sequence comes from Erythrolamprus reginae, assembly GCF_031021105.1. NCBI lineage: Eukaryota > Metazoa > Chordata > Lepidosauria > Squamata > Dipsadidae > Erythrolamprus > Erythrolamprus reginae. The sequence goes on along the minus strand of NC_091963.1, from coordinate 99,877,853 downwards.
TGCAACCCGGTATACCTGCCTCTCACTTGCTCTCTCTCTCCAAGGAACTTGACAGAGGTACAAATCCTATGTAGGATGTGTTTCTTGCAGCCTGCCCCACTTCACTTGCCACCCCCAAATTGCGCCCCATCATGAGACACGTGTCCTACTTGGGACTTGTAGCTGTGTTGCGTTCCTTGGTGTTGTGTCCTCTGACCCTCCCCTCTCAAGTGAAGCAGGAGGGGGAATAAGCTCCCATGGGCTGTCTGAGGAAGCTAGGCTGACAGCCAAACCTATAGCTGACTTCAGCGGCAGAAGCAGCCAGGCATGTGCTTTCTTGTCTCTTCCAAACGTGGGGCTCTCTCTCAGCAGGGCGGGGTGAAAGTGCACTTAAGACACAACACCAGGAGACGGAACCCTTTTGGCTGCACGCAAGAAATCTTTTCCTTTTCCACACTCTGCCAGAAATAAGATTAGATTAGAATAGCCCCCACCCTTCTTGCCTTTCGTAAGCTCCTTAAAACCCACCTCTGTCGTCAGGCATGGGGGAACTGAGATATTCTTTCCCCCTAGGCTTCTACAATTTATATATGGTATGTTTGTATGTATGATTGGTTCTTAAAAAAAGGGTTTTTAGCTGTTTTAGTATTGGATTGTTGCATGTTGTTTTTACCACTATTGTTGGCCACCTCGAGTCTACGGAGAGGGGCGGCATACAAATCCAATAAATAAATAAGTCTTCATGGGACTCATCGCACCTGCAAAAGGAGAGAAAGATTTCTTGTGTTCAACACGCAGCCAAAAGATTCCTTCTAGTGCTGTGTCTTAAGTGCACTCTTTTCACCTCCCCTCCTCTCGCTAAGAGACAGAAGGGCGCGTTTGGAAAAGACAAGGAAGCACCTTCCCAGCTGCTTCTGCTGCTGACCCCAACTAGAAGTTTGGCTGTCAGCTCGGCTTCTTCAGGCAGGCCAGGAGAGTTTGTTCCTACTTCGCTTGAAAGGTGGTGAGGTTTAGTGGGCACAACGCTGAAGAACGTGATGGAGTTACAAGTTCCAGATAGGACGTGTGGTCTGCCCTGCCCAACCTGCCACCCCCAAATTGCAACCCATTACGAGATGCGTATCCTACCTGACATTTGTAGCTTCTTTGCGGTCCTCGGTGTTGTGACCAGGGAAGCCTGTTGTAAATGAAGACTTCTTGAAGTTTGATTGAAGTTGTGAGAAGTTTTCTTTTACAATAGGCTTCTCTGGACAGAATGCCGAAAAATGCGATGGGGCTACAAGTGTCAGGTAGGGCATGTTTCTCGCAGCCCAGCATGTCCTACCTGCAGAAATGAATTTCTGTGAGATTCATTATGCTACCACCACTGCCTTATGGATCATGACTCTGCAAGGCTAGTCTGTTGCATGCATGAACACAGCACTACCACGAGGCAGTTCATGCTGCAATGGCACAACAAGCTCTTCAAGGTCCTGCTCCATGTGGTGGTGGCAGTGGGCTAGCTACTCGGCCAGCTCCAAGAACAGGGAGAGGAGGTGGGGGTGATGGGATATCTAGTCCCACACTTGCCACCTACTGCACCTCCAAAATAATAAGCCCCCCTCCCTGATAATAAAGCCAATGCCATATTTCAGGGTTCAAAAAAATATAAAGTCCTGTCTTATTTTCGGGGAAACAGGCTAGTATACATGCCTAATGCTGTTACTATTTTTCCTACCAGAAAAATCCTGTGAATTGTGTTGGGCTAAGAAAGAGTGACTCGTACAAAGTCACCAATGGTTTCATGCCTGTGGTAGGACTACAATACATAATATCTTGATTTCTAACTCAGCACTATAGCCAGTACCACAGAATGGCTCTTACAGTTTTAATTTTTCATATCCCATTGACACAAGGTTTGGAAAACCTGTTCCAATTAACCTGGCCAATGTGTTGGCTGGGGGGATTCTAGGAATTGAAATTTTAAAGTTGCTACGTTTGGGAAAAACTATATTAGCATGATGAGAAAGTAACCCAAATAGGCAGGATAGATTACAGCACATCTGATAAATAAAGATACTTCCCTATTTGAAAGGTACCGTATTTTCCGGCGTATAAGACGACTGGGTGTATAAGACGACCCCCTAACTTTTCCAGTTAAAATATAGAATTTGAGATATACTCGCCGTATAAGACTACCCCCGGCGGGGAGAGCAAAGGTGGCAGCGGGAGTAGCGGAGACGAGGCGGAGAAGAAAGAAGCGGCGGAAAAGTATAGTGTCTGAGCGGCAGTCCCCTTGGGACTGGGCAGCATAGAAGTATAAATAAATAAATAAATAAATAAATAAAATCTCTACTTTTTAATTAAAATAAATTAATAATAAAACAAAACCAAACTCTATTACTATTAAAACTAAAACAACCAGCAAATCCAAAAACATAACTATTAATAAAAACAGGTGAGGGCTGGGGGGGTTTTTCTCTGTTATTATTTAAGTGCTTTTACCATATGCTTTAAATCAAGAGTCACTTCTCTCTCTATTTCTCTCTCTTTCCTGTCATTCTCTGCCTCAATCATTTTCTCATTTCTCTTCCCCCCTTTTTTCTATCATTTCTCTCTCTCTCTCTCTTCCTTCCACTCCTTTCTCTCTCTTGCTTTCTTCCTCTCTCTCACTCTCTCTCTCTTCCTTCCTCTCTCCTCTCTCACTCTTTCTTTCTTTCCCTCTCTCACTCTCTCTTCCTTCCCGTCTTCTCTCTTTCTTTCTCTCTCCCTTTCTTTCCTTCTCTCTTCCTTCCACTTTTTTCTCTTTTTCTTTTCCTTCCTTCCCCTCCCTCTCTCCCTTTATATTTATCTCTTCATTCCTTCCTCTCTTCCTCCCTTTCTCTCTCCCTCTCGTTCATTTTTCTCTCCCTTCCCTCCCTCCCTCCCTCCTTCTTTCCTCTCCTCTATCCCTCCCTCTCTTTCCTTTCCCTCCACGTCTCCGGCTTTGCTGACATGCACAAGGCTCAAGCCAGCTTCCCGGAAAAGCTATGAAGGTCCTCCTGCCCCCCACCCCCCAGCAGAAAACACAACAGAGGTCTTCCGGTACCAGCTTGAGCCTCGCATTGCTCCCACCCCGCTTCGCCTGTCATCCTGGACCTCCGTTGTGTTTTCGGGAGGAAGCGGTGGGAAAGCCCTGTGCTGGCCAGGAAAGCCGGGTTTGCTTTCCGTGAAAGCAGCGCGCCTTTTAAACACGCTGCTTTCTTGCAACATTTTCCTGGGTGGGTGGGGGAGGAGGCCACTCCCCTCCCCCCCCCAGGAAAGAGGTCCAGGAAACAGCGTGTTTAAAAGGCACGCTGCTATCACAGAAAGCAAACCCGGCTTTCCTGGCCAGCACAGGATTTTCCCGCCGCTTCCCCCCCCCCCCCCCCCCCCCCGAAAACACAACGGAGGATTACAGGCAGGACGAAGCAGGGTGAAGCAATGCGAGGCTTGGCGCGTTTCTTTCGGCGGAAGAGGAGGCGAGGGAGCTGATCGGGCGGGGGCAGCACCTTCTACTGTCGGTGCCTACCCGCCCCCGACCCCCATGGGCTGGCAGGGGGATGGAGACTGCGCGCCCATGGAAAAGGGCGCGTGGGGCGGTATTTTGGTCTGCGCAGGCGCAGCCTACGGGGAACGGTGCTATGGAATCAGTATCCGGCGTACAAGACGACCCCCCACTTTGGGAAAGATTTTCAGGGGTCAGAAAGTCGCCTTATACGCCGGAAAATACGGTACCTGCAATGCAATTCCAAAAAATATTTGTAGAGTGTATTATCAGATATTTAGCTCATATATCAGCACATAATAACATATATGAACACTGATTTGCCACTGATTTTATACATCAGTAAGAACTAAGACAAATACAGTGAACCCTCGATCATCGCGAGGGTTCCGTTCCAGGACCCGAAGCGATGATCGATTTTTCGCGAAGTAGCGGTGCGGAAGTAAAAACACCATCTGCGCATGTGCAGATGGTGTTTTTACTTCCACCGCCGCAGCGCGTTGCTGGGGAGCGCGCGCGCGTTGCTGGGGCCGCTCCCCAGCTGGGGAGCGCGCGCGCGTTGCTGGGGCCGCTCCCCAGCTGGGGAGCGGATCTGGGGTTTCCCCAAGCGCGCGCGCGTTGCCGGCTCCGCTTCCCAGCTGGGAAGCGGAGCTAGGCTGCCCCAAGCTCACGCTCTTACCGGGGCAAGAGGGGGAAGACCCAGGGAAGCCTCTGCCCGGCGGGGAAACTCCACCATCTACGCATGCGTGGAAGGGCACGCATGCGCAGATGGTGGAGTTTACTTCCGGGTTGAAAACTAGCGAAATAGCCCTTTCGCGATCCTTGAGGACGCGAAACTCGAGGGTTCACTGTATATTATTCTGTCTAGTGTGTCTATTAGTACACTCACTGTTTGATGCTTGGGAAATATTCTCAGCCTCTTTTTAAAAAAAATCTTTTTACTTGTCATGCATAAAACAGAAATCCAGTTTAAGATTTGTGGCATTTATTTTTGAATCTTCCAATTGATAAATGATTTAGGAATGCCTTATTTTCCAATTAAAGACAGTATCATTTCAATGCTTTCTTTTCCTACAGAACCTATTATTAAACCAGTGAAGACCAAGAAATTTTCCCTCATGGAGCAAACATTGCCAGTTACTGTATATGAAATGGAGTGAGTAGAGCTTTGGATTTATTTGTTTTCTCTCTTCTTTTCCCTCCAACCTTTATTACTGTTTTTGCTTCTTTCTGTTCTTTTCTTCACAAGTTTTTACAAATTCACCACTAAAACTTTTAGTTGTTACAGTATCCATCTTAATTTATATTATATTCTGAGCAGTGGTGGGATCTAAATAATTTTGGCACTTATTTGTGCACACACGTGATGCTTCTTCGCATGTGCAGAAGCATCCCAGGTGTGTGGGTGGAGCTTCTGCCGCCAGCGCTACTAGTTCTAAGACCTGGTCCAAACCAGGAGCAACCCACTACCACTGGTTCTGAGAGATGTAGTCCCAACTTTTATGCATGTTGCATGTTTGATTAAGGATGCCTTGGTTCATATTATAAGCCTTCTGATTCTGCACTATTCTTCGAAGTCAACCCCTTCGTCTATTTTTATGTAATCACCTTTGCACACACACATTGTCTACCTTTTGTATTGTACTAATTTTTTGTTTGTCAGCAATTCTTTGTCATAGGCTAACACTTTCCTACTTATCTCATTATCTGCAAAACTTATAGTCAGCACATATAGTAGTTTTTATTTTCTATTCTCAATGTTTGCTGCAAGGGGCCAGTAATGTGAAAGAGGGATGAGGAAATGCATAATATTATCAACATGAATTATAAGTTACGATTATTAAATTAATTTTATTGAACTTTAATTGATTTTGATATAGAAAATATACAGCTGCTCATCTTGCTTTCTCTTCCCATCTCAGTTCAATAGGACAATAATATTGCTTTGTACATTTTAATATGAGAAGAACGTTTCCACTTTGTGAAGAGATTTTGGTAGAATATATTCTTATCACCAGTATTGGGAGATTCATTTAAGCTATTTAAACACAAAACTGCAAAGTATAGATGTTAAAAATTTGATAAAGCTGTAGTTATTTTCATCTCTGACAAGGGTAAAATGGGAGATACAAGGAAATTTTCCTTGGGCAGTAATAATCACTAACATTTTTTTTCCTCTCTGATCTTTTTCTCTTAGTTTTCTTGCAGATTTGATGGACAACTCAGAACTGATCCGGAATGTTACACTTTGTGGACACCTACACCATGGAAAGGTGAATATTAAAATGTTCACCCACAGGGTTGGCTAATTTATTTAATAAATTAATTTATAAATTAACAAATATGGTAATAAAGAATCTGAAATCATTCTAAGTTTTATTAATCATCATAGAATTAAATTTGGTGTCTCCAATTTTAAATTAATTTGAAATTAATGTTTTTAAATAATAAAAACCTAATGGTGCTTTTCATAACATTTTGAACATTATGAAAGCTCTTTTTTAAAACAGTAAAAACGGAAACCATTTACTAAGAAAAGCTCATTTTTATTACTTTATGGTTCATTCATAAAATAATAAAGTATTGTTGAATTTGATGGTCCTTCCAACTCTTGTAATTCTGGAATTTGAGAGCAAGCGTCTACAATGTGTGTGCATATATGTCTGGGTGAGAGAAATAGACAGAAAGAAAATTGAAAATGATAGTCCAATAACATCTTGAGTTTTTTTAACTTTTCAGAATATAAGACGCACCGGAGTATAAGACGCACCTTAGTTTTTGTGGAGAAAAATAGGGAAAAGAATCTGCTTACCAGGTATTCATCTGGCTAGCATCCTTAGTCTAGTCAGCTTCAGCACATTATTTTATCCCCTGGGTTGGGGCTTTAAAAAACCCTTATTTGGAGAGTGTAACAATGAAAGAGCTTGCAAGCCATTAAGAGCTGGGAACATCATTAGCACCTGGAAAGAAAAATTTGGAGCAAGTAGACCAATGGAAAAACCCCTGCAAAGACTTAAGACTTGGAGAACATTCTTTGCAGAGAGTAACAATGAAAGAGCTTACAAGCCGGTAAGAGCTGGGAACATAGTTAGCACCTGGTTAGGGCTGAAAAGAAACATTCGGAGCAAGTAAAGGCTAAAACATATGAAGAATGGTTGCAAGAACTGGGCATGGGTAGTTTAATGAAAAGAAGGACCAGGGGAGATATGATAGCAGTATTCCATTATCTCAGGAGTTGCCAGAAAGCACCTGGGGATACAACAAGAAGCAATGGGTGGCAGCTGAACAAAGAGAGAAGCAACTTAGAACTAAGGAGAAATTTCCTGACAGTTAGAACAATTAATCAGTGGAACAAATTGCCTCCAGAAGTTGTGAATGCTCCAACGCTGGAAATTTTTAAGAAGATAACCATCTGTCTGAAGTAGTGTAGAGTTTCCTGCCTAAGCAGGGGATTGGACTAAAAGACCTCCAAGTTCTCTTCCAACTCTGTTGTTATATTATATTAAAGCAATAAAAAACCTACAAGACAGGGTTTGGAAAATATTCTTTGCAGAGAGTAACAGTGTAAGAGCTGGGAACATCGTTAGCACCTGGTTAGGGGCTGGAAAGAAACTTATTTGGAGCAAGTTCGAGTAATTAAAAAAAACCTTGCAAAGACTCAGGGCTTGAAAAACATTATTCTCAGAGAGAAACAATGAAAGAGCCTGCAAAGAAAGAGCTGGGAAGATTGTTAGCAACTAATAATTTAAAAATAATAATAATAATAATTTATTGGATTTGTATGCTGCCCCTCTCCGTAGACTCGGGGCGGCTAGTCAGGGCTGGGGGGGGGACCTACATTCAGAGTATAGGACGCACACAAATTATCAGCCTCTTTTAGGGAGTAAAAAGGTGTGTCTTATACTCTGAAAAATACGGCAATTGTTATCTCAGAATATAGGCGTCTTGTTTCTAATTGTAAAAAGAGCTAAAAGAATCACATCTTTATACTTGTTAACACTGTAGTTTAACTAGTTGGTGCATTATTTCTTTGTTCTTTTCTAATGTCTTTAGACTTGTTTTGTGGATTGCCTGATTGAACAGACACATCCTGAGATCAGGAAGCGATACGACCAGGATGTAAGTTCCAGGATGTATTTTATTTTTTATGGGAAGTAGGTATATTGTACTATAAGTATATAAAAATGATTAGTCTTCCAATTACATAATCCATTATAATCCAGATAGATTTCTTGGGATTTTTGTACAAGGAGTCACTGACGTGGAAATTTGATGATCATTTTGGGCCCTTCCCTCTCATAGCAGAGCTTCACAAGACTGAATGAAAATATGAAATAAAATGTGAGCTCCATATAAGATGTTTCAGGCTCTTGGAGGAAAATCTGGTTATAAATCTAAAGAATAAAAAATAATAGTACATACATAATAACAGAGATCTGAGACCTCTTATGTGTCTTATTGAAGACAGATTGGAAAAGCAGAAGTAAAAGAAGCAATATTCATTACTACTTAACTGTGGATAAAAATAATCTGCCTCAATTAATCCAGTCTGAGTAATGCTATTTCTGTTTTTTCTCAGCTTTGCTATACAGACATTCTATTCACTGAGCAAGAAGTAAGTATATTTATGTGTGTTTTTGGAAGTTTTGTATCTGTGATTCTTTTCATCTTGCATAATGCCCTGAATTAACTGTTTCATTATATTCCTACTATGTTTTGAGATATTAAAAACACTATGTAAAATCAGACAACAATAAGTCTTACTTTAATTCTAGCATATATAAAAAAGAGCTGGGTAGAATATAAATGTTATTCATTATTTATTTTATAGTGACCTATCAGGTTATTCCTGTAACTTCATAAAATACCCTTATTGCTGTTAATGGTCCTAAATCTAAAACTAATGCTTGAAATAAGGAACAGGAGGTTTTCACTTGTTACCGGAATATAATTCCCAGTAATCCTAACTGATATAGCTGTGCAAACCAAGGCTGGTGAGAATTTTGTTTCAGCAATATCTTAAATCCTGCAGGTTCCCTATCCCAATCCACATTTAATATTTTCTTTATACAAATATTGCATAAGGAAGCAATTCCATTTATCTCAACAGAATCTTCTGACAATAAATATTTAAAGTAAACATCTTCCTTTTCTCCCTTTTCATTTATAAATCTATACATTTCTGTTTCTATCTTCTGCTTTCCTTTTTTCCTTAGATTTAAAGTTTTGAAATGTTTAGCTTTTCCAGGAAGGAAGAAGTTGTAATTCAACATTATTTTGGTTGTTCTTTACTTTTATTTGGTTTTTTGTAGGAAAGGTGAATCTGATTTGACTTAGAATGGATAAATATAAGGAAACTCTGGAATTTTATTCCCATTCTTTCCTATAAAATGAAATCTAGAAGAAAGGTTCCAAGCTCTCATAATATTATCTACCTTGATACTCAAAGGTTTTCATGTTGTCAAATACCTTACAATAGATCTCTTAATTTAATATTCAGTGCCTAGAATTCTAGAAATGTTCAGTATTCCTAGAAATATGTAGAATTTTGCTGATTCTTGCTATCCTCTATCTAAAGAGTTATTTCCATCCCTATCATGATCTTGTTTTCATTTCAGAGAGGTGTTGGGATTAAAAGCACACCAGTGACCATTGTCCTCCCAGACACCAAGGGCAAATCATTTCTCTTCAATGTCATGGATACGCCTGGTAGGTTGAATCATCAAAAGATTTAGAAAATAGCAAAAAAATGATCTAATATGTTTTTACTCTACTATGTTTAAAAAGAGAATCTTAAAGTGGTGGTATATCTGTATATGACATACAACAACGTTTTTCATACTTAATGACATATAGTTTTTGACATCTGCATCTCTTGAAGTTCTGTATTTTAAATTGCTGGTTTCATATCAGCCATATTCAAACAAGCTTTAATGGACTACAGTGAAATGACAATTTAAACATCTACATAGAAAACACATAAATTACAATAAATAAATGAGTATAATGTTGTAACAAAAATAACTCAAGAAATTAAATTGGCAAAATTATATCATAATTGCTGAAATAATTTGATTTTAATAGTTTCCTAAAATTGTTATTAAGAAGGTGAGATTGGTTTCTAGTAGGAGGTCTTTCCAAAGCAATGGGAATATTACAAGAAAACAGTGTTGCCTAGTGTTCACATTCTTCACTCTTTCCTGCAAGATCTGTTAGACCTGGCTGATATAATTGGGAGAAGGCGGTCCTGTACATACACAGGAGCTAAGGCATGCCTTTAAAGTGTTTATACTTCAATATCAGCATATTAATGTACACTAAAACACAATCAATTGCGGAATTTGTGTTACAAAGTGCCAATGTTAGGTATTAATAAGAATGCAGACCATTGCCTTCTGGATCAGTTGTAATTTCCAAATATTTTTCCAAGGGCAATCCCATGTAATGCACATTGCAGTAATCCAATCAGATGGCTAGATCCTTTTGTATCAAATGAGTTCATTCTTTTTGAACTATCCAAAGTTCAGTAAAGGTTCCCATAGCTATGGCCTCCACCTGTTCTAGTTTAAGTAATAAACCAAAGAGAACCACCAGATGATGACTGCCTGGAATAAACATCAGGATCAAACGTGAAGTTCCAATTAAACTTCTGTATTTAAACTAATTTATTACTAGCCATATCTATGCATAAGACTATTCAACCTAAGGTTAGTACTATCTTGATGTTAGATAAGGCACAATGGAATTCAAGACTTAATCTGTTTGTGGCTATATAGAGATTGTAAGTTGGTTCCTCTTTTGACTTTGCTTCCAGGTCTTCCTACAATGGACTTGATATTTCTAGAGCAGGTGTCAGCAATCTGTAGCTCCAGAGCCACATGCGACTCTTTCATCCCTTTGCTGCAGTGCCCTGGGTGACAAAGGGATGTTGTGGCAGGGGCGATGGCTGGGGCCTTACTTGCTTTTGCATGAAACAGCATTCCGCCTTTGTCGCGGTACATTTGCTTTTGCTGCCTCCATGGCCTTCCCACTGCTCTAGCAGCGCTTTGTGCAGCACAGTGAAATTTAGTGCACTTTACAATGGGGGAGACAGGATCCCCCCCCCTCCTGGAGCCCATTATGACGTGGAGCCACAATGCGACCCTGTGGCATTGTCATCTCATTGGCATTGAGAGAGAACCTCTCTTCCCCTCTCTTAAATTCATCTCATTAAAGTTCAATCTTAGTCCCCTGCAGATCCTTTAAGAAGCCAAGCACTGTGACAGGACATTTGACAGTCTCTCATACTGCTTGAAGTGGCAATATAAAAATGGGTACCATCAACATACTGATGATATTTCATCAGACTATTGGATTACCTCACTTAGTGGCTTCATATAGATGTTAACATTTTAACATCTTTTAAAATTGGTTTGAAGCAAATGTTTAGATTTCACATGATTGTACTATCTCATAATTTTTCAGGCTTCTGGGTTTGTGTAAAGAAAATGGTGCTAGTACTTTGAGACTTACATTGATTTTAAGGATTGATTAAAAATAGTGGTATTTTTAAAAGGCTAGTTTATTTTTCCCTAAGCAACTTAGGGATATTATTGGTTATATTTTAGGTTTTACTTACATAAAGCCTGATGATATTCTACCATAGGACTAACAATTTTATCTTTTCTTTTATGTACACTAAGCGCATATGCACCAGTGAAAAATTCCTTGTGTGTCTGATCACACTTGGCCAATAAAAAAATCTATTCTGGTCTGTTGTATTTTCTTTCTACAACAAATCCAAGCTAAGCCTTTTCAAGGTTCACGGATTCATGGAAATGTCTTTTCCATGAATTTCTGACATTGAAAATCAGCAAATATTTTAAAGAATATTTTTATATCAGCAGTATTCTCTGTTTTCCATTGGATGTAAAAAAAATGCCTTCAGTGCTATTGAAGCACAATAGATTGATTTCTCATGTTCTTATTAACCTTATTTCCTAAGGGAAAAATGCACTGATTTGTCATTTTTAATTGTGTTTTTTTTACTCCTAAAGGTCATGTAAACTTCTCTGATGAGGTCACAGCAGGTCTTCGCATTTCTGATGGTGTGGTACTTTTCATTGATGCAGCTGAGGGGGTGAGTGTGTGTGTTCTCTTAGGCTAGGTTTTTCCTCTTCACTGAAAAAAGACATAGTACAGTGGTACCTCTATTTAAGAACTTAATTTGTTCTTTACCCAGGTTCTTAAGTAGAAAAGTTCTTAAGTAGAAGCAATTTTTCCCATAGGAATCATTGTAAAAGCAAATAATGCGTGCAAACCCATTAGGAAAGAAATAAAAGCTCAGAATTTGGGTGGGGGGAGGAGGAAGAAGAGGAGGACAGTCACTGCCGAACAAAGAAGGTGAGGTGAGGGAAATCAAAAAAATCCAAAACTTTAAGGCTTAAAGTAAAAAAGAGGGACTCTGAGGCAGCAAGGAGGAGCACACATTTCTAATACACCTGGCGCGAGGCTGCCTCCCATACACTGTGCCAGAGAGAGAAACCCAGGGGGAATGTCAGGAAACTGGCCACTCTCAAATTTCCTGGGAAATTTTTCCAGGCTCGGGTTCTTAAGTAGAAAATGGTTCTTAAGAAGAGGCAAAAAAAATCTTGAACACCTGGTTCTTATCTATAAAAGTTCTTAATTAGAGGCGTTCTTAAGTAGAGGTACCACTGTATTGAAGAAAAACAAGTACAGGTAGTTCTCAACTTACAACCTCAATCTGCTGCTGAGTGAGACATTTGTTAAGTGAGTTTTGCCCCATTTTATGGTGAATCTATGGCATATGTGCCAGAAGTGGCATGCAGAGCTGTCGCCCTTTGCTCTTCTGCCAGAAACTGGAAGAACAGCCACCCATTGCGCATGCTCCAGGAAGATGATCTGCTGAACTACTTCAGTGTTTGCCCATCCAAGAGGAACCTGCCCTCCGGTTTCTTCCAAGCTCCCACTTTCTGCAGCAAATTAGCTAGGGATGCAAAAAGTTCTTCTTCTCTACCTGCATGCTATTTGTTACCAGCTCTTCCCCTCTCTGCACCCAAGTAGCAGCATCTTGTTGGTTTTGGGGTGGAGTTGGGGGGGGGGGTTGCAGAGCCAGTAACAGCATGCAAGGAGAGGGACAGCACTTTTTGCGCTCCAGCTCATTTGTGCAGGAAAGAGGCTGTGCTCGGAAGAGATTGGAGGATGGGCTCTTTTGGGGTGGGCAAAAACTGGGGTAGTTCAGCAGGGAGTCTACGTAGGGAGACCCATTTGGAGGGACCTGGGTGGGACGAGCCCTGCCTAATTGGCTATTGATTTTTTTTCCAGACCAGCTTCAAGCAAGCTGTGCACAAATTATGAATTATGCGAGCCAACATTGATTGCACTCTCAAAAGGAGCCCGCCCTCCAAGCTCTTCCAAACGCCCGCTTTCTGCAGTGAAATGAGCTGGGGGCACGAAAAGCTCTTCCTCTCTACTTGCATGCTGTTTATTACTGGCTCTTCACCCTCCTCTGCACCCAGGCGCAGAAGCTGCTGGCATTTGTGCACAGCTTGGTTGGAGCTGGTCTGGAAAGGACAAAAACCTCTGGCAGGATGGGAGGGAAACCCCAGCCTGCTGTTCCTGCCACCCCCACCCCTTCGCACCTGGCATGGCAGTCCTCACACTGCTGCTTCCCCGGTGGCTGTGGTAAGTGGTAATGGGCGCACTGGCCAAGAATGCTCCTTTAAAAGAAGTCTAAGGCACCAACATTTGCCAGCACAAATGGCCATGCTGGATGCTGTGGAGCACAAGGCTGGCAGGAGGATGACAAGCAGCAGCAGCAGCAGACTGTTCGCGCTGGCGAAGCTTTGTGCAAGAGGCTTTCCAGGCCCAAAATGTGTGGAAAAGTGCACATGTGTGTTCGCATGTGCAGATGGGCACGCATTCCATTGTGAATGCGAGCATGCTTGTATGTTATTGCGGGCACACACACACTTTTGGCACACAACCAGAAAAAGGGTTGCCTTCTTTGGATTAGACAGAAAGGAACAACAGCGATTCATTCCCCCTACCCCCCAAAAAAATAAAATTCTGAAAGAAGGAAGCTTCCAGCCTAGTTTACAATTTTGACCTAGGATACTATGAAAAAATGACTAAGATGCTAAGAGAATCTTGAAGCAAGAAAAGCTGGAAACATTTGAGTTACATTATTAAAATGTATATGGAATTTTTTAAGCAATCCAGCATTCGATCCTCAAGATGGTTTCTAAAATCTCTATTCTCACAGTTTCAAGGAAAGACTACAAGCTACATACCCCAGTGTCTTTCTTCCTCTTCCTTTTGAGTCATTTGAATAGTTAGCTCGATCTGAGGTTTTATCCAAGGGTAAAGATTGTTCAGTGCAGAAATAGAGAAGGTTATATAAATAGCTTTCTTTTTTTGGGGTGGTGGTGGTGGTAATGTTATCCTTTTCTCTGTGTTTGCATAGCCTTTGGTGTCAGTGTATTATAAAATATAATGACAGTTTATATTATAAAATATAAACTGTCATTGGCTGATATTTTATGTGGTATAGAGATTTGTTTTGTGATAAGTCATTGTTGCATTTTTATTTCAAAATTTATATTAGATTGATAGATATATCGATCAGACAGGCAAGCTTACAGTTGAGCATACTTTTTATATAGGCTGCTCTTCCACCAGATAAGATTCACTGTTTTATTCTTCAAGCCTTCTCTGATGCCCTTATCTTTTATCTCTCCCTTTAGGTCATGTTGAACACTGAGCGGTTAATCAAGCATGCAGTACAGGAAAGATTGGCAGTGACCGTGTGTATTAACAAGATTGATCGTCTGATATTAGAACTGAAGCTGCCACCTACTGATGCCTATTATAAGCTGCGGCACATAGTGGATGAAGTCAATGGCTTAATCAGGTACATAAATGACTGCTTATAATAGATACGCTTGAATCCCACTGCCTCAATATTTAATACATTCGGAACATCAGACTTCCTTAAACATCAAATTTTTATAATGTTGAATTTAAAAAATTCTGTTTTTAAATATTTGTGGGGGGTTTTAACAATGATTTTAAAATTACACCTAGAATGTAATTCATTTTATGTTCATGTAATTTTACTTCTTATTGCTGTAAACATGTGCCCTTACATCTCGGATTCACTGAATAAAACTTTTAGTTAGCAACTTGACATGAATTAATTCAAAATAAAAAGCTTTTGGTAAAAAGATTTAATGTGAGTTCGTATTTATCTTATGATCTTACTGTTTCTCTTGATGAAGTTGTTTGATACTATATTTTCTTGTTTTCAGCATGTATTCCACAGATGAGAACCTGATCCTTTCACCTCTTTTGGGCAATGTCTGTTTTGCCAGTTCTCAGTATAGCATTTGTTTCACACTGGGTTCCTTTGCCAAGATATATGCTGACATGTATGGTAAGCGTTGGATAAAATAACTCTGTCAACTATGTTAAGACACCCTCTTATCTAAAAGGATAATCCTATTGCAAAATCCCTATGTTCTTAGTCCAAGTATGTGTTTGTTATATATATATATATTTTCAGTGTTGATGTATGGATTGTCTATATGTATTTAGATTTACCAGTTGCAAATGTTAAATCCCACTCAAACAAGCCAAGCAGTAGAGGCTTTCCCCTGATAGAGCTGTATAGTTTGAAAGTAGCAGAGAGAGGAATCTGGCTTGTCTGCTGTTCCAGTAACAATTCCTAAAGAAAACTTTACTTGGATAAATAAATGATCCTTGTATCATTTATTTATAATCTCCCAGAGTCATATAGTTTAGCATATGTAGATTTTAAAGGCTGGGGCGTACATTCTTCACAATGATGCTCCCTGAGAAACAGTGCTGATATTCTGTTCATTGCTTAGTGAGCAGCATGTTTTCAGAGGGTCATCTCTCACTACTAAAATTTACTAGAAAGTATTGCTATTTTGATAAGAATATTTTAATTAACTATCTGTCCATTTTAAAGTGAAAAACAAGCTCCAAAAGCTGCTCAGCAAACATTTAGGAGATCTTTCAAACTGGTGTTCTGATAACAAAATAATAGGGATTTGCAAATGACTTTTGGAAATTTTAATATACTATTATTTTGTAATCTGAAATTTGAAGCATTTCCCCCTGAACGTCTGTTGATTGTCTATTTTTTATCTTTTTCCCCCTTAACTCTATACATTCCATATAGGAACACTTGAGAGCTATAGAACTATTATTGAATAAGAACTTCTATCTTCTGTCATAACCTCATTTAAGTATTCTTAAATGGAGGAATTTACCTATTACCCATTTATAATATATATTTACATGATACAGTGGTGCTTCTACTTACGAATGCCTCTACATATGAACTTTTTGAGATACAAACCCGGTGTTTAAGATTTGTTTGCCTCTTCTTAAGAACCATTTTCACCTTACAAACCCGAGCCCAGGTGCGTGCCCTCTCTTACTGCCGCAGGGATTCTCCTGCCTTCTGACTGCCACCGCCGGGATTTCCCATTTGCTTGCCGCCCCTGCCAGGATTCCCCGCCACCAGACTGCCAACATTGACGGTTGCCAGCTGAAGCACCTGAGATTTTCCCTTTGCTTTCCAGTGGCTGGGCAAGATGCCCCCCTTCCTCCTCCTCCTCCTCCGGAGCCCATGGGGACAGCCACATACTCCCCTTTGTCTCCCCGGCCAAAGAAGCGACAGCCAGTTGAAGTTGCGGCCCGAAGTCCTAATCTGGCCACCGCTTTGCCTCCCTCCGCCTGATCCTCGGCAGCCCCAGCGAGCCTACACGGCTTCTTCGTCCAGGGGAAACCACTCCAAGTCCTCCTTGCCCCTCCTGCCCATCGGCCGGTTGAATTGCAACTGCTGCCCACCAGGACTTTCCGAAGCCGGCCCAGCCACAACTACTTCCCCCCCCTTGCCCAGCGGGCAATGAAGCACTTGGGGGGATTTCCGGCTTGAGGTCTGGAGTCACTCCTCCTTAGCGCCCCCAAGCCGAGTCGGCAGCTCCCTGCTTCTCTGAGCCTCCCCTCAGAAGCCCCCTCAGCTCCACTCAAGGCAGCCGGGAACGGAGCTATGGCAGCGCTTCGTCACCCGCCAGGCAAGGGGGGGGGGAGGCAGGTGCGGCCGGGGCGGCTTTGGAGGGTCCTGTCGGGCAGCAGTTGCAGTTCAACCGGCCAATGGGCAGGAGGTGCAAGGAAGATTCGGAGCAGTTTCTCCCGGACATAGAAGCTACGCAGGGTCGCCGGAGCTGCCGAGGATCAGGCGGAGGGAGGCAAAGCGGCGGCCGGATTAGGACTCTGGGCCACAAGTTCAACTGGCCACCACTTCTTTGGCTGGTGGAGACAAAAGGGAGCATGGCTGTCCCTGCGGGCTCCAGAGGAGGAGGAGAAAGGGGGGCATCTCACCCAGCCGCTTGGTCCCTGCTTCGGTGTCTTCTGCTGGCTGGCATATGACTTGGTTCCCAACTCTCCTTGGCCGAAAGCGGGCAGACAAGCCAGGCTCTCCCTGCCCGCTCTGGTGCCAGGCACGGAGCCAGGGAGCCTTGTCTGAAGCCGAAGCGCCGGGATTCTCCTTTGCCGTCGCCGCTGCAAACTTTCAAGGAGGGTGGAAGCCAGGCAGCTTCCCGCGCATGTCAATCCACCCTCTGGGCAGCCTCAGCTGTCTTCCCCCCCTTCCACCTGCCCCCGAACAAGGATCCGAATGCCAGCAGTAATAAGGCAAAAGGGGTGAGTTTTGGGATTGCACGCATTGTTCGCTTTTACATTGATTCCTATGGGAAAAATTGTTTCTTCTTATGAACTTTTCTACTTACGGACCTGGTCACGGAGCGAATTAAGTTCATAAGAAGAGGTACCACTGTATGTGCATATACAAATGCAAACTGACCATTCTGATCTTCTGCACCTATGTATATTGGTCTCTTGAATTATCACACTTCCCTCTATTTTTTTCCTTATTTATTAAATCACTTTAGCATTCTCTCAGTTTGTTCAGTGCTTATGGAGTTTCCCAGTCACCCAGGTAAAAGTTGTCCCAAAGGTGCTTTTTGAAGAGGCAACTGGACTTTCTGGTTTTTCTTGGAAGACATTTTCATTCTTATCCAAGAAGCTTCTTCAGCTTAGACTGGGTGGTGGAAAATAGAAGGAATAGAAGGATTTATACTCTTGCAGACAGCTAAATAGTCTCAGTGGTCTCAAAGGGTCTCACTTTGTTTCCTCACTTGCCATCCAGACACCTAATTTCCCCTTGTAATCAATAAGCAGCCTTATATTTGGATTTGTAATATTCAGTTTCAGTTAATAATGCTGTATCTCAAGTTGTGATGGGCAGGGAAGTGCCACTACTAAAAAAGATTCAAACGGAATGCACACAGGCTTCTAATCCTAGGTTGCTTCCTTCGTTAAGCACAGAAGGGCTAAATATGGTCTGCTGCAACATGCATGATGAAGAGTTGCAACTTTTTGTAAATTGCTCGATTACTTATTGAGGCATTTCAAGATTTTCAAGATAGATATTCAAAAGAAGAATTTAGATTCTATGGTATCTTCAGAACTTTCATCCTCAAGCCACAGCATGTCTGTTTTCAATGCAGTTCCTCATTAAATTCTGCTTCATTTTCTCATCACATTAGAGTGTAAGAGAGGAAAAACTACTGGAAATTGGCTATTGTACAGATTGTTAGAACTGAAATGAGACCGCAATTCTTTCTGCTTGTTACAGGAGACATCAATTACCAGGAGTTTGCTAAGCGACTGTGGGGAGATATCTATTTCAACCCCAAGACGTAAGGAGCAACTAACTTTTATTATCTATTTATTTTATTAGATTTATATGATTGCCCAATGAACAATATTAAAAAATTAAAAGCACATGTAAAAAAGATAAAACACAGGAGCTCAGGGTTGCGTTTTTTAATGATCACTCAACCAAGAACTGGGTTCTGTTACACATCTGTGTCCCAGGCTTGAGTGTGAAATCATGTCTTCAAGGCCAATAGGGACACAGACAATCTGATCTCGGGGGGGGGGGGGGGGTGTATGATATTCCAGAGTCTGGGTGCCATAGCAAAAAAGGCTCTCATTGTTAGTCAACGCTCCTTAGCGAATCAGATTGAATTGGAGAATAAAATGGGGGTTGTTAAGTTTTGCTTTCCAGTTTCTTTTAAGAAATGACTAGAATGTACCTAGGCATATTGGTTCAACACCAAAAGGTAGAAACAATCAGCAAGAGACAGTTTGTAGTATTTTTGCTGACATGATGACTAAATAGGGCTGTGATGGTGAATTTAAGGCACCTGTGCCAGAGGTGGCACACAGAGCCCTCTCTTTGGACACATGTACCATTGCCAGCTGCTCTTCTGATTTCCAAGATATCCATTCACTGTATTTCAGTGAGGCAAACCTTTTAGGCAACCAAGTACCCAAACTGTGCATGTGTGTACAACATTTTTGAAAATGGCCCCAAAACACCTGAAAACAACCAAGAATGGCCAAAAAAACTGGGATGCACATGCCGGCTAGCTGTTCATTGGATTTCCAGTGCTCTGGCATGCGCACATTTACACACATGCACATGCATTCCAGTTTGGGTACTTGGTTGCCTAAAAGGTTTGCCTCACTGAAATACAGTGAATGGATATCTTGGTCTATGAGAGGGAACGAAAAAGTTATCTTCTGTGACTGCACATCCATGCAAAATTGAGTTAGAATGTTAGAATAGAAATTGAATTAAATTGAATTCTTTATTGGCCAAGGGTAATCGGACACACAAGGAAATTTTCTCAGGTACATATAAACATCAAGTCATAGGTTATAATTATAGTGAACAATAATTAATCATAAATTATAAAATAAACCACAAGAAACTAATAAGAGAAGATAATAAAGATGAGAGAACATGAGAAATGAGACAGTGCTGTGGGAATTAAGTGTTCAGAGGTGTGATGACACGGGGAAAATTAGGGTGTTTTGTCATGCAATGCTCTATAATGGCATCCTGAAAGGAGAAGTTGAAATAAATTATGTCCAGGATATGAGGGGTCTATACATACTTTGTCAATCCTCTTTCTGGTTTGTGCAGTATACAGATCCTCAAGGGAAGGCAGGCTTGTTGCAATTGTTTTTTTCAACAGTCATAATTATATGTTAATGTCTGTACCTGTCCTGTTTGGTTGCTGTGCCAAACCAAACAGTGATTGAGGTATATGTATGAACAAATACATTTCTGGTTATGGTTACTCTGACAAGCAAGTCAAACTGCTTTCTCGGATATTCAGAACCTAAGTCACTTCAGGAGAGATTTTGATAGCTGCATTCCACCTGGTATCTAATCTCCAATTTCACTAATCGGATGTTCACCAGCAATGCATGGTGGAGGGTCGATGAATGAAATTGTAACACTTGCTCTGATTGGTATGGTTGGGAAAATAAAATGGGAGCATTTTTGAGTTTTTTTGGAGTTACTTTGAGACATGGCTATAATGTTCCTAAGGATCTTGGCACAACACCAGAATAGGATTTTGAAGTGTCATGCATGTTCTGTTATGTATACTTTTGTATATTCTAGGAGAAAATTCACTAAAAAAGCACCAACAAGTAGTTCCCAGCGAAGCTTTGTGGAATTTGTTCTTGAGCCTGTTTACAAAATACTGGCCCAGGTATGTTTTTAACTTTGGAAAACATATTCATGTTTTCTTTAGGGAATATTGGAATTGTAAGCTATTTTTATAATATGAGAGTTATGTCATTTCAAAAAGAAAGATGAACAGAGAAAAAACCTTATCCTTCATTTCCAAGAATAAAACATTTGGGGTATTTGCCTCAAGCAGTTATGTACTTTACTTTGCTACATGTATCTAAGCAACAATATGACAGCCATCTGTCAGCAGTTGTCTGTTTGTATCTAGACAGTAGACTTCCAAAAGCTCTCTTAGTTCTGGGATTCTTTATCTGACATCTATCCCGTTTGCATAAACTTCAGAAAATAAAATGTTTTTTCTTCCTTAGTTCAAAATTGCTTCCTACAGTGAGAGATAAACTAGTTAATTAATAGATAGACAAAGCTTTTTAATAGAGCAAACAGTTAAATGTTCTAAGGGAGGATTGTTTATAACAGTAGAAAAGAAAACCTCTAATGTAACAAGCAAATTTGAGAGGATGCATTAATCTAAGTAGAAGAGGAAGTTAGAAGGAAGGTTGTTTCTTTTGATATAGATATATTTTTATTTTAAAGCAATACAGTGATCCCCCGAGTTTCGCGATCCCGATCATTGCGAATCGCTATATCGCGATTTTTCCACCCGATGACGTCACTCCCTTTCTCATCTTTCTTTCTCTCTCTCTTTCTCTATCTTGCTTCTTCCTCTCTCACACTCTCTTCCTCCCTCTCTCATCTCTTTCTTTCCTTCTCTCTCTTTCTCTATCTCTCCCCCTCTTGCTCTTGAGCGGCAAGCGAGCAGCCGGGCGAGCGGGGTGACGGGCAAGCGGCAGGCGGGCGGGGCGAACGGGCAAGCGGCAGGCGGGCGGGCAAACGGGCAAGCGGCGGGCGGGGCGAACGGGCAAGCGAGCAGGGGGGCGGGCGGGCGAACGGGCAAGCGAGCAGGCGGGCGGGCGAACGGGCAAGCGGCAGGCGGGCGAGCAGGCGGGCGGGCGAACGGGCAAGCGAGCAGGCGGGCGGGCAAGCGGCGAGCAGGCGGGCGGGCAAGCGAGCAGGCGGGCGGGCAAGCGAGCAGGCGGGCGGGCGAACGGGCCAGCGGCAGGCGAACGGGCCAGCGGCCGGGCCAGCGGGTGACGGGCAAGCGGCAAGCGATCTTGGGGTTTCCCCTTTGCCTGGGCGGCGGGAAGACCGGGGAAGGTTCCTTCGGCCGCCCAACAGCTGATCTGCTCCGCAGCGCGGCAGCAGCGAGGAGCCGAAGATGGGGTTTCCCCGTTGCCTGGGCAACGGGGAAACCCCATCTTCGGCTCCTCGCTGCTGCCGCGCTGCGGAGCAGATCAGCTGTTGGGCGGCCGAAGGAACCTTCCCCGGTCTTCCCTGCCGCCCACACGCAAACTCCACCATCTGCGCATGTGCGGCCATGGAAAAAGGGGCGCGCATGCGCAGATGGTGTTTTTACTTCCGCACCACTACATCCCGAATTATCGATTATTGCGAGGGGTCTTGGAACGGAACCATCACGATAATCGGGGGATCACTGTATGTAGCCCATTCAAACTGTTCAAATAGAAGGTTCTTTCAAAGGGTTAAAATTGTTGACAAAAGCATGCCTGATAAAGCAATAACAGTAAAAAAATATAGAATATTTTTTTTTAATATTACAGAATTTAAAAATAGCACAGCAGGATCTTTAAAATGTCTGGGATAATGAGCCTTTAACAAGCACTGAAAAACCCATGGACATAATGCTGGGTGTACCTCAGTTGGGTTGACATTCATTTGTCAGGAGACTACTACTGAAAGACATGCACTTGGTTAGCCACATACTGTATTTTAGCAGGAAGGGTATCCAGAGCTGACCCTCTAAAGAGGATTTTGATTATAAGTAAGAGGGTAAACAAATGTACATTCCTGTAGTTGTTTTAGATGCTTTGTCCCTTTACTTTACTTTGCTTCTTCTAAGATACAAAATTGCCTTTCTTGGTTTATTCAAAAACAAATACATATAAAGGCAGACACAATTGAATCAGGCAACTTGTTGAATTGACTGAGATGGTACTTTCTAGCTGAAATTAGAGGGTGCATGGGCTTCCAGTGCACTGCTTCTTATGTATAGTCCCCATTGTGTGACTGTTTATTCTCTTGTAATCCCTTCCTCTCCAATTTCTCTGCAAGGAGGTAAAAAATATAAAGAACAGTTCAGTATGACAAATCAATCAGAGTTCTCTTGATCAACATAAAGAGTAAAATCAGATCATATATTAAAGAAAGCCCACAGAACTGGCAGCTCCTGCTAATATACATGAAGAGGGAAGAGGCAGCGACTGCAGCTCCTTGGAGGGGAGATTTTCTGAGAGAAAAGCCATAAGAAATTGCAAAGAAACCATAAGGAATTTCAAAGATCCTGAGGGGAGAAGTTCTAACGACTGAATACTGCAGAGAAAAGCAATCCTTCAGGACCAGCACTCTCCCCAAGCTGTGGTCAAAAGCAGTAGTCATCCCCATTTTCAAAAAAGGAGACCCATCACTAGTTGACAACTACAGACCAATATCACTATGCTGCGTCCCTTGTAAAATCATGGAATCAATTATAAATCGATCAATCACCCTTTACTTAGAATCTAATAACCTACTATCAAAAAAACAATTTGGATTCAGAAAGAAACTATCCTGCAACCTACAACTACTTCACTGCAAAAACATCTGGACTACCCATCTTGATCAAGGAAAATCCATCGATGCAATTTATATCGACTTCTGCAAAGCCTTTGACTCAGTAGTTCACGACAAACTTCTCCTAAAACTCAAATCCTATGGCATCTCAGGACTCCTCCACAACTGGATTACTGCATTCCTGTCAAACAGGCAACAAGTTGTCAAAATCGGAAGCGCCATTTCCACCCCCGTCCCTGTCAAAAGCGGCATTCCCCAAGGCAGTGTACTAGGTCCTACTCTTTTCATCCTATACATCAATGACCTCTGTGATAATATCATAAGCAACTGTGTGCTTTTTGCCGAGGATGTGAAACTATTCAACACCACTGACAACACACTCTCCAAAAAGACCTTGACTTTGTTTCAGATTGGCAACTTCCAATATGTTTCAGACTGGCAACTTCCAATATCAACCAACAAATGCTCTACCCTCCACATCGGCAAAAAGAATCCAAACTTCGCATATGAACTGAATAAACAAATTCTCGCAGCCAACCCACACTCAGTAAAAGACCTTGGAATACTAATATCAAACGACCTAAGTGCTAAAGCCCACTGCAACAATACCGCCAAAAAGGCTTCCAGAGTTGTTAATCTGATCCTACGTAGCTTCTGCTCTGGCAATCTCACACTACTGACTAGAGCCTACAAAACCTATGCCAGACCCATTCTCGAATACAGCTCATCTTACTGGAACCCATACCACATCTCAGACATCAACACTCTCGAAAACGTCCAAAGATATTTCACCAGAAGAGCCCTTCACTCCTCTACTCGAAACAGAATACCCTACGAAAATAGACTATCTATCCTGGGTCTTGAAAGCTTAGAACTTCGGCGCCTAAAACACGATTTAAGTATTGCCCACAAGATCATATGCTGCAACGTCCTTCCGGTCAATGATTACTTCAGCTTCAACCGCAACAACACAAGAGCACACAACAGATTCAAATTTAATATTAACCGCTCCAAACTTGACTGTAAAAAATATGACTTTAACAATCGAGTTGTCGAAGCGTGGAACTCATTACCGGACTCAATAGTGTCAACTCCCAACCCCCAACACTTCTCCCTTAGACTCTCCACGATTGACCTCTCCAGGTTCCTAAGAGGCCAGTAAGGGGCGTATATAAGTGCACTGATGTGCCTATCGTCCCCTGTCCAATTGTCTTTCCTTATCTCATATGTCATATATATTCTCTCCTTATCTATATCTATATATCTATATCTATATATATTCTCTCCTTATCTCTTATATCATATATACTCTCTCCCTCCCATCTACTTCTCTTCTTTTTACTTTCTATCATCATATATATTACTTAATGTCTATTCTCTTCCATATGTATTGTATATTGGACAAAGAATAAATAAATAAAATAAATAAAAAGTATGAAGCAAATAATGTAAGGCAGTTTCTCTTTTATGGCAATGTGCCAAATGTTCTGAAACCAGAGCTCCAGTTACATATGTTTATCTTTCTGGTGTTTAGTTATAGATATTCAGTCAGCAGTCAGAAAAAAGGATAACTGGTTTTTTAAACAGAATGTTTAATTTAATGTATTCGACTTATATGCCGCCCAATCCCACAGGACTCAGGGCGGCTTACAACACCAATACAACACAACACAATACAATAATAAAAAGATTATAATTATAAACACCAATTAACAACCCTATTAAAATAAACTATAGAAACCCTGAATCCAATCTAAAACAACATACATATTAATCAAATAAAATTTGGACATCAGATGTTACGTTTACACCCCCCAGGCCTGTCAGCAAATATATGCATTGAATCCAGAAATATGTTCAGCAAAGCAAAAATCTCATTAATTACTGTATTTTGGGGGTTATAAAACACAGCCCCCCCCCCAAAAAAGAGTGGGTGGAAATGTTTGTGTGTCTTACAGAAGGATTATTACCAAAGCCCTGCCAATCCCCACCCTTCGGCCTCTGCTTCCCAGCAATTTGTCTCCTTGCAGCAAACAACAAGCAGTCTGGTCAGCTTCAGCACAGCCTGATTTAGCACGAGCAGCTGATTGGAGATTGGATGGCCTTCTGGAATACTGCTGATCAGCTGTCCCAAGTGGGATCATCATTGCTACCTAACACCACCTATACACGCCCATTTTCAGTCTCTGTGTGTTTCATTTTCAGCCCATTCCAGGCAATGGCACATGGAGGCAGTGATGGCAGGGCAATGGCTGGTGGCGGAAATGGGCAGGTGCAATCCCTGCAGCCTGAAACAGCTTATCAGCGATATTCCAGAAGGCAGATCCAACTGCCATTCACTTGATTGTGCTAATCAGGCTGTGCTGAAACTTACCTTGCTGTTTGCTGTAAAAAGGCAAATTGCTGGGAGGCAGAGGCAGAATTTTGTTTCTTGTTTTCCTCCCCAAAAGCTAGGTGTTTCTTGTGATCCGGAGCATCTTATAGTGCAAAAAAATATAGTATTTGATTCAGAACTTTTGAAACCTCCAAGAACAACCCAGAACAAATGGGAAAAACCTACCATACATTAAAATATGTTTAATTTTCTTTATATACAGTATTTGAATATAAATATGAGATTTTCTTATTAATTATTGATATATTTTCTTATTGCTATTTTTAAAAACACCATCTATGAAGCAATTTCAAAAGAAATTCTTTATCTTGAGCCAAAGAAGAAGCTACTAGTTTACATTTCATACCTTATTCCACTTTAGATAATTAATCTTTTTGTTAATCTTTTATTGGAAATCATTTTCTAAGACCATTTTAGAGTACTTAGGAAGTAGTAGTTTTTTCCATAATGTTACATAATTTAAGAACAAGACGTTTATGTGAATCTTGGAGGTTCAGCTTGGCCTTTACATGAATTAAAAAAGGAATTATCTAAACAGTAAGCTTAGAGGACTTTGTTCATCAATTTTCATCTTTAAATTAGTAGGTTTGATTGAACAACAGGACCCCATCAGTCTATAATTGCTTATTGGTCTTTAGCTTAGAAAGTAAAGTGTCAGAAACAGAAAGAGAGGAAGCATTGTATTGTGTGGATCATATCTTTATTGTCAGGGTAAATCACATAGTTACTCCTTCCATATAATCTTCGCTACTTGCATCTTCCATTATTGTCCTACATCCATTTTGTGCAGGTCGTTGGAGATGTAGATACCTCCTTGCCTCGAACCTTGGATGAACTGGGAATTCACCTGACCAAGGAAGAGTTGAAATTAAACATCCGTCCTCTCTTAAGGCTTGTGTGCAAAAAATTCTTTGGAGAGTTCACAGGTAAATATGATTACCGTATTTCTCAGATTATAAGATGCACCGGAGTATAAGATTTTGAAGAGGTTTAAAAAAAAAAAAGCTTTTGCCCTTCCTGGCCCCAGGAGCACTCTGCAGGATTCCCAAGCCCTCTGTGTAGCCCATTTTTTTTCAAAACGGGCCCGTTTTTTGAAAAGCTGGGATGCGCAGAGGGTTTGAGAGGCCTACTGAGTGCTCCTGGGAGCTGGAGTAGGGAAAAATGCAACTTGCTTTAGATGTAAGCCTATTCCTCTTGCTACACAGTGTTTTTAGTTCATTAAGTGCCCTTGGACCAATCACTTTCTCTCAGACTAATCTAACAAGGATAGCATGAATTTGACTGGTACATAAACCTGAACTTTAAAAAGAAATGACAACATTAAAATATTATAAAATGTAAGTGTATTATCCCGGATATCTCAGTTATACTCTCTGCTTATTAATGTACCATTTATAAATTAAAAGAATTGTTATTAGAGTGGGCCTCAGAGTAATAACATACTGCTTATATTCGTTTATATATTAGAAGATTTATTAGGCTCTTTTAGGTATACAAGATGGTTTTCAAAATATTTTACAAGACTAAAAATAACACAAATCAGAACATTAAAAGGAACCATACAAATGCTAAACATCTAATCACTGCAGAGTGATTACCCTAGTATGGATTTCAATGAAAACTATTCCATTGTTTCTATAAAGTTAAAATGCTATACATACAGTATATTGCAAGACAGTTTGCACAGTATATGCTGCAAAATGTTATTGTATATATTGAATTCTCTGCTTTTTTTATTTTAGCGGGCTATCCTAATTTTTTATTTCTTTAATTGTGAATGTTGATTTATTTCTTATCATTCTGTTTAGAATTCTTATGTTATTTATGATAAATTAAAATGCCCCACTACAGCAGATAAATGAATCTTTAAATAATTAGGGACAATGTCCAGATGAACACAATTTTACTTTGGAAAGATTGTCAGGTGCCAAGAATGCATTCAGCTGTACAAAATAATATTCCATCATTGGAAAAGGATAAAAGTATTCATTATAAGGAAGGGTCAACTTCTAATAAAAGAATTTGAAGATGAATCTTATCAGAAAATCATGTAGGGAATGGACTGGCATGAAATGAGATGTATCCTCAGTTATACATATCTTAGATAATTTTAGAACTTTATACCTACACTTCAGCTCGTCCTAAGCATCTTTCTAAACTCATATCTTCCAGGTTTCTACAATATAACTTCAGACTAAATAAAGAAAAAGGTTAGGTTGCTGTTCTAGAACAGATGCTACTAATAAAAAAAATACAATTGAATATAGCAGATTTCTGAACATGAAAGAGATTATAATGCAATGGAAAATTAGAAAAAGGCAGAAACTTCCATCTCTGCCTTTTCCAAATACAGATGTATTATGGTTTCATTTACCTTTATTCTAGGTTTTGTGGATATGTGTGTGCAACACATCCCCTCCCCTAAAATAGGGGCAAAGACCAAGATTGAGCACACTTACACAGGAGGCGTTGACTCTGACCTAGGAGAGGCTATGAGTGAATGTGATCCTGATGTAAGCATTTTATTTACTCTTCCTTTGTTTGTATTTGGCATCAGACTGATTGTGCTGTTGTGCTTGAGTAGCTTTTTGTTGTATTTTACATTTTATGTTATTGTTTCTAAATAAAGAAATGTAGAAATAGCACAGAAGAAAAGAGGAGTAGGTATTAAACTGGAGCATTGTCTTTCTCAAACTTACAAATGTGGAAGTTGCTTGTTTCACTTTAGCAGTTTTTTATTCCAATACAAATTATGTAAAATGTTTTCTGTTAGATAATAGCATTGCTGAATCTCACTGACAAAATATCCCTTAATTCATTGCTCTTTAAAGTATAATGTTTTAAACTATATATGTGCTGCATGTACAATTTGGAAATGGGATGGGTACAAAAATAATTTTAAGCTTTGTAGATGCTGAAAATTATCAGACAGCATTTTCTATCTCATCCTTTTTCTAATGAGTCAGAGGAGTGAGGGACCAGTTGGGCAGAGATGGATGACTTATGGTAGTCCATTTTAAATGCATAAATCTCAGAAACATGGAGTCCATATGTAGGGCAGCAAAATTTAGCCACATGCTTCTTCTAGTGATAAATAAATATGATAATGCACAGATTTTGAAGAGTGACTGAGCTTTGCTAGGAATGATGAACGCTAACCATCTGCAACAGGTACAGTATATGCCCAAAAAAAATTTTTAGACTCCACCCTAAAGAAAAGTACAACTGTTGCAAGACACAAATATATTTATATTGGGCTCATTTTGTGTACCACTGGGGCATTCCCACCAAACTTAACAGGATTTCTACACTTCTTTTATAAATCCTATTATGGTTCCTTCAATTCAGAATACAGTACTAGAGTCCCATAAGATAAATACGCTATTAAAGTGATACTAGCCTTGATAATGAGCATTGGCCATTCAAAATTTCTCAGATGCAGCCGTGGGATTCAGTAAACCAGAATGTCACTGTGATTACTAGTTTCAAGATTTATATGATTATTATTGTAATGATATTTAAAGAAATTGTATATGGTAAATTAAAGAGTGATTTTTACCAAAAATAAAAATTATTTTGAAAGGGTCCACTTATGTGCCACACCACGAAAATGTATAGTACAGACGATGGGGTCCAATTCCATGCATTTGGTAGGGTGTTAAGTGGAACCATCCATGCAGAGCAACCTGTGAAAGTCCTTGGAGAAAACTACACTCTTGAAGATGAGGAAGATTCACAGATTTGCACTGTGGGACGCCTTTGGATTTCTGTAGCAAGGTAGATAATTCTTAGAATTTTTTTCTTTATTTATTTGTATCCCACATTAGAATTTTTATTATTATTATTATTATTATTATTATTATTATTATTATTATTATTATTATTATTATTATGTGAAAATAAACTGCCCACAGTTGTAATTTCATAGATGGATGGATGGATGGATGGATGGATGAGAAAGAAAGAAAGCTTTCCAATGGTGATTGAGGATTTGAGTGGGTCCGTAATGGTATTTGATTAATCAAAACTGAGCATCCTTCTCATGACTCTTCCTTTTTTCAGCCAATTGAACCTTTTCAGTTTTTAAAGGAGAAAATTGCTTTTGAATGAAAGTTCAGTTATATTTTTCAGGATATTACCTGACCCACACCAACACAGCTTTAGATGCTCTTCCATATTACCTATTATATTCAAGGTTATTATTCAAGTAATAAGGGACGTTCTGGGAGCCTGACCTGGTGGACCAAGAATGATACAGTTATGACAATTATTTACTTAAGACAAACTATTTTTTGAAGATTTCACATGAAGGATTTTTCAAGTGACATACTTTGTGTAATAATCTCTAACCCTTTTTAAAGAGTTTGGAATTTCTAGTCAAAGGAAGTCCGCTAGAATATCCTTGGAATCATGAATATCAGAGATGCATTAACTGCTATCTTCTTTCAGGTACCATATAGAAGTTAATAGAGTGCCAGCTGGTAACTGGGTGCTTATTGAGGGAGTAGACCAGCCTATTGTGAAGACAGCCACTGTCACTGAGCCCAGGGGCAATGAAGAGGTACCAAAGTTAATATAAAGTTGTTCTCATAGATAGTGAGAAGAAAAATGTTCCTGATATCCATTTGCCTGTCGCTTCATCCTGACTATTTTTAGTTTAATGTGATAAGCCATCAACTTTGTGTGTGTTTCATATATTCAGCAATGCAATATATTGGTAAATAATTTGGTTAGCTAGTTCATATATAATTGAAATAAAATATAGTATGTTTTTCTGTCTTTCAAAATAGTAAATTAGCACTGCGTAATTTTTTTTTAGCTCCATGGTCATTTCCTCCAGTTATAATTGGGTCCAATGTTTACTACCTTTCATTCTGGACTTGAAGCTCTCCTGTTTTTTGGAAAAGCTTCTTTTTGTGTAGAGCATGGGTAAAAACCCCTATTTTGAATAGTTTTTGACTATTTTGAATGGAAGACTGAACCATGAGATGAAATTCACACGCCTTTTTCTTTTCAAAGAACTGTTCTTGACCAAAAATACAGAAGTTTTAAAAATATTGAAGCAATGACGGGGAAATGGGCTTTTTTATATTTTTATATTATTTTTTATATTTTTCTGAACCTTCTGTAGTCTTGGCTCTTTAGTCAAGTTCTTAGATTTGTTAACAAACTTACGGCACTGCATTTATCTTCAGCTCTAGGAGCAACGTTAGCCTGGTAATTGCTCTTCCAAGTCCTTAGTGTACATAAAATTAAAAACTTTGACACTATCCCATTATGATGAATCAATTTCACGTTCTATGACAACCAACCTGGAACCAAGCATCATTTTGTGTTAGCAGATTAATGATTTCTCCTCATCATAGCTATAGCCTCACAACTCCTTCTGGCAGTAACTTTATATATCTCTCAGTTATCATTTTTATAGCCACACAGCAGTCTGCTATTGTAGCTTCAAATAAATAATTAGTTTTACTGCTACAGTCTTCAAAATAAATAATCAGCTTGCCCTTTTGTTTTTGCATGCTGATTTTTTTTTCTAATACCAAAAAGCTTAGATTCTAATTCCAGCCTGTTCTACAAATTTTCTAATGACTACTGTAAGAACTTTGGATGTTGATCAACAACATTTTCTATTCAGTCATAATTGTATGGAAAACAATGACCAGGGAAGGTTCTGTGCCAGGAGACATTCATTTGAAGTAAATATTGGGATATTGGAACACTCTCTCTCTAAATCTTTGAACTACTTGTAGCCACCCAGGCCCTGTAGCTAACCCTAATCCTATTTTTTTGGATTTTCTGGAAGGTTGTAAACACATACTGTAGCTCTCCTCTGATATTTTTTAATTGGTTGTTGTGAAGATCACTATGTGAAATAGGTGGCCCTATATGATAATGAATCTCCTCTAGGGGTTTCATACATCCTAGGATAGAGTAGGAAGAAGCCCTGGCCTCCAAATACATCAGGCCAATGGATATAATAGTGGGTATAGTCTCAAGTTATTTGAAGTCCCAAGTTTCCATGTTCCTACAATAAGAAAAAATACCCAATGCTTTTGGAGAATTTATGGGAAGGAGGTCAATATCTACCATCAAAGCTCTTGGCAGGAATGCAAATATAATGAATTATAATAATTACATGTTTTGTTCAGGCTCAAATATTCCGTCCCTTGAAGTTCAACACCACATCTGTGATCAAAATAGCTGTGGAGCCTGTAAATCCATCTGAGCTGCCAAAAATGTTGGATGGCCTGCGGAAAGTCAATAAAAGCTATCCATCCCTAACCACCAAGGTGCGTGTTCAGTTCAGAAAGCTGACAAAGGGGTGAAAACAGTAAATGGGAAATGAAAAAAACCATGAGAGATTATAACATTCACTAGCTAAACAGATAGTTCTCAATTAATAACCACTTGTTCCATATCTACTTGCAACAGCACCTAATAAGTGGATATTACAATTGGTCCTCAAAACTTCTGGCCATATCACTACCGCAGTGGTCACATGCTCCAATCTGTGGGCTTAGAAAACAGCTCACACAATGTTTGCAGCATTCCATAGTCACTTGATAATCATGAGAGTGAAGCTATTCTCCAAATCAGGTAGGACAAGAAGCAATGGGTGAAAATTAATGAAGGAGAGAAGCAGCTTAGAATTAATTTCTGGATAGAAAAATTAATCAGTGGAACAACTTGCCTCCAGAAGTTGTGAATGCTCCAACACTGGAAGTTTTCAAGAAGTTGGATAACCATTTGTCTGAAGTGGTGTAGGATTTCCTGCCTTCGCAGGGGGTTGGACTAGAAGACCTCCAAGGTTCCCTCCAACTCTGTTGTTATTTGGAGGTTTCCCACAAGATACGTGAATGAGGAAATTGAAAGGAAAGTTGCAAGTTTCCCTTGCTGCTTGTTCTCCTACGTAATCCCCTACAAAATATGTGGTCCCAGGGATCTTGTATTCCATAATGCACTTATACTACAGCATCTCCTCTCTAGCCAAGTCCACACACATTTATACAGTGACTCTGCATTCCTTCTCCATCTTGCATGCACTCACAGAGCATCCCCCATCTCATTCCTTAGTACTTACCTTCCAACCTGCTTGTGAGTAATACTTGTAACTTCAGCTTTTCCATTTACTTTGCTTTTGGGAAGCTGGCAGAAAATTTCAAATTACAGTGGTACCTCAAGATACGAACCCCTCGTCTTACGAACAACTCGTGATATGAACCTGGGGTTCAGAAAAATTTTGCCTCTTACGAACTTTTTTCGAGTTACGAACCGGCGTTCGGAGACTGCTGGGAAGCCGCGCGGCTGTTTTAAAAGGTGACAGCCAGGCGGCGGGGCTTCCCAGAAGCCTCCCGAACGCCGGTTCGTAACTCGAACAAAGTTCGTAAGAAGAGGCAAAATTTTTCTGAACCCCAGGTTCGGTTCAGGAGGTTGCTGGGAAGCCCCCCAGCCCGGCTGTCACCTTTTAAAACAGCCACGCGGCTTCCCAGCTGTCTCCCGAAGCCGAACGCGGAAGTTCGGCTTTGGCGTTCGGCTTCAGGAGACAGCTGGGAAGCCGCGCGGCTGTTTTAAAAGGTCGCAGCCGGCCTGGGGGGCTTCCCAGCACCCCCCCAAACCCCGAATCCGGGTTCGGGGGGTGCTGGGAAGCCCCCCAGGCCGGCTGTCACCTTTTAAAACAGCCGCACGGCTTCCCAGCACTCGCCGAAAGCCGTTTTTTTGCGGGGGGTTTTTTGGTTGCACGGATTAATTGACTTTACATTGTTTCCTATGGGAAACAATGTTTCGTCTTACGAACCTTTCGTCTTACGAACCTCCTCCTTGCACCAATTAAGTTCGTATCATGAGGTATTACTGTACAAGTTGCACATGAGGCCCTCATTTAGCAACTCACAATTTTCACTTGACAACAGCAGCAGGCACTTTTAGGATTGCTATTGCTAAGTGGTGCAGAAATTATGGTCCCAATTATCATAGTTAAGGACTGTCTGTATCCTGAGATTTAAATTCCTGCCCCAATGAAGAAATATTAATAATTGGAGAACTAATTTTAATAATAGTTAAATTGACTTACTTTTGGAGTATGAATAGAATAACAGTTGGAAGGAACCTTGGGGGTCTCCTAGTCCAGCCCCCTGCTTAGGGAGGAAAATCTTCAATAAGAAGTTTCAATGGGAAGCCTGTGGCAAAGAAAAGTCTTGGGGCATTTTTGTTTATTTGTTTTTGATATGTTTCCACTGGACACACTCATCATATTGAAAGTCAGAATGCTAGGACATGCTTTGCAACTGGTTCTCTGAAAATTACTAATGGACCTTTAATATTTGACATGTTTCTGAATGTTAAATCTTTTTTTAAAAATTCATATGATCAGTCCCTAATAGCCATTTCTTAGTACAAGATACCAACATTGGGAAAATCTAATTTAGTCTGCTTATCTTGCTGCTGTCACTATAGTTAAGTAAAGCTGCTAGTCTATTTATTTTCTTATATTTTATGTTCTATCTGTGTCTGATCCAGGTGGAAGAATCTGGGGAACATGTGATCTTGGGAACAGGAGAGCTCTATCTTGACTGTGTAATGCATGATCTTCGGAAAATGTATTCGGAGATTGATATCAAGGTACTAACAATGCACCCACAGCAAAAATATATAGTGACAACATGCACACAATAATATCATCCTGCAAATGTCACTCACACCTCACCATCTGTCACAAGTACATAAATGGTGGCACCAGGATGATGACATTGTCTTTATCCC
Source organism: Erythrolamprus reginae (assembly GCF_031021105.1). Lineage (NCBI taxonomy): Eukaryota > Metazoa > Chordata > Lepidosauria > Squamata > Dipsadidae > Erythrolamprus > Erythrolamprus reginae. Next base: position 99,843,875 of record NC_091963.1, on the reverse strand, counting down.
CTCTCTTTTAGATACCGGGAAATGAGTTTGTCTTTTTAATACTGCCCTGAATTTGACTTCAATATGTGGCTTTTCCTGGCTCTCCCCATTTAAAATGAGTTGGGGGAAATTAGATAATTGGCCCTCTACCCATTCTCATTATTTGTTTTTTAAAGGTAGCTGATCCTGTGGTCACATTCTGTGAGACAGTTGTGGAAACATCTTCCCTGAAATGTTTTGCTGAGACACCCAATAAGAAGTAAGATCTTTAATGAGAATCTTTAAAATGAGGCATAAGGTGATATGAATACTAGTGTTTTCTATATTGTCTGCTGAAAAGGATCTAGAATCATTCAAGAAGCTATTTACTTATTTAATTACCTACTTATTTATGTTACCTGTTTTTAAAATCTGTCAAATGAATTGGGGACTAGTTGATTTGAAAAAGTATCTTTGGAGGCCTATACATTGCACTACAAAAACCATTTTAAATCTTCCCCCATCACATCTATACAAGTTAGCAAGTTTTCCATTCCTTCTTTGGATCAAAACATTTTCTCTCTAGTTATTACAGTTTTTCAACAATATACAGTATAGTATTGCTTAGAAAAAAAGTAGACTAGCTGTAAGGTATTCTGCAATGTCCACAGGCCCGCTTACTAATAGATGTTACTTGACTCCTTCAGCTTCTTTCAGAAAGAGAGCAAGAACTTATTAGTTTGCAGGTTATCTATTGCGAGCTACATTCTTGCAGTGGGTTATATCAAATATGTGATGCCATCTCTTTTTCTTCTTCTGTTCCATGCTCACTAAATTGGGATTGATAGTTTAGTGATTGTTTGTAGAGAGTTTTTAAATTGGCTCAAGGTATGTATGTAGCCTGAGCCAGGCAGACTGCTTTTTTAAACTCTAAAACACTTCAACCAGATGAGGATCTCCAGTTCATCTTCAAGTTCCAAGAAATGAATAAAAATTGAAACCAGATTCTTCCTTATTATAATACAGTGTTCCCTCGATTTTCGCAGGGGATGCGTTCCGAGACCGCCCGCGAAAGTCGAATTTCCGCAAAGTAGAGATGCGGAAGTAAATACACTATTTTTGGCTATGAATAGTATCACAAACCTTCCCTTAACACTTTAAACCCCTAAATTGCAATTTCCCATTCCCTTAGCAACCATTTAGATTACAGTGGTCCCTCGACTTGCGCGTTCTCGATTAGCGCGAAACGCTGCAACGCGGTTTTTCAAAAAATATTATTTAAAAAATAAAATATTAAAATATTATTTTTTAAAAAAAAATTTTTTTTTTAAAAAATTTTTTTTTATTCTGTTCCCTGAATGGAGACCGCCGGCCGCTCAATCGGGCCGGCAGGGAACAGAATGGAGCCTTCCGCGGCGGGGCTGGTAAGGGGGGGAGCCGAGGGGGGAGCCGAGCCCAACCCCGTGGCATTCGCTTTCCTCCCGCCGGCAGCCGACTGATCGTGGGCTCCTTCGCAACCTCGGAGAGCTTCCTGGTTTTCGTGAGCTTTCATGCCCCGGAAGCTCTCCGAGGTTGCGAAGGAGCCCACAATCAGTCTCGGCTGCGGGTGGGAGGAAGGCGAATCCCCCGTGGGCTCCGTTACATTTTCCGCTGCCAGCCAGGCCATGCTGGCGGCAGCGGAACAATCGCTGGGTGGAAGGCGTGCTCGGCTCTGCCGCTCCAGCCGCTTTCGGCCGAGCCTCCCCGGCCAAGCAGCCAGGGAAGTCGAGCCAGGCGTGGCGGCGGCAGCGCTGCTTCTCCGGTCGCCCGGTCCTCCTGCCTCCTGCGCCGATGTTCCCCGCTGCGACGGAAGGCAGTCGCTTGGCTAGGGAGGCTCGGCCGAAAGCGGCTGGAGCGGCAGAGCCGAGCACGCCTTCCACCCAGGGAGTCCTGCCCTTTCATCCCCGCCGACCACAGGGGCGAGGGGTGGGGATGAAGGGGCAGGACTTCCCGGGCGGAAGGCGTGCTCGGCTCTGCCGCTCCAGCCGCTTTCGGCCGAGCCTCCCTAGCCAAGCGACTGCCTTCCGTCGCAGCGGGGAACATCGGCGCAGGAGGCAGGAGAGGACCGGGCGACCGGAGAAGCAGCGCTGCCGCCGCCACGCCTGGCTCGACTTCCCTGGCTGCTCGGCCGAAAGGGGCTGGAGCGGCAGAGCCGAGCATGCCTTCCGCCCGGGAAGTCCTGCCCCTTCATCCCCACCCCTCGCCCCTGTGGCCGGCTCATCCAGGGGGGCGTGTGTGGACTGGCAAGCGGCAAGCGGGAAGACCAAGGGAAGGTTCCTTCAGCCGCCCAACACCTGATCCGCTCCGCAGCGCGGCAGCAGCGAGGAGCCGAAGATGGGGTTTCCCCTTTGCCTTTACCCCATCTTCGGCTCCTTGCTGCTTCCGCGCTGCGGAGCAGATCAGCTGTTGGGCGGCTGTAGGAATCTTCCCTTGGTCTTCCCCACCGCCCACACGCAAACTCCACCATCTGCGCATGTGCGGCCATGAAAAAAAATGGCGCACATGCGCAGATGGTGGTTTTACTTCCGCATCCAATATAACGCGGAAATCGGTTAGCGCGGGAGGTCTTGGAACGTAACCCCCGCGCTAACCGAGAGATCACTGTATTACTCACAGTGTTTATTTATTAAAGTTTATTTTTAAAATATTTATTAAAGGCAGACGAAAGTTTGCGATAACGTATAATGTCATCGGGCGGGAAAAATCATGGTATAGGGAAAAAACCCGCGAAGTATTTTTTAATTAATATTTTTGAAAAACCATGGTATAGACTCTTCACGAAGTTTGAACCCGCGAAAATCGAAGGAACACTACTGTCAAATAGAAGAACAGTTCCAAGTAAAAAAGTTTCAAATCAATATTTATCAGCGCCTTCATTTTACAAAATATCCAATCTGTCCTTTGTCTTCCTTTGTCAACCAAATAACGTTTATATTTTTGCTCAGAAACAAGATTACAATGATTGCTGAACCTCTAGAAAAAGGTCTAGCTGAAGACATTGAGAATGAAGTTGTGCAAATAACATGGAATAGGTATGAATTTTCTAGAGACCTGCCAAGTTGGGAGAATTCTTGAAGTAAATAATTTCTTTAATTCTGGTCCAGCTTTGAATTGCTGTGAATAAATTGTATCATTTAAATAATAATAATCAACTCTATTTTTAAGAATGTTTATGTCTATGGGAATTATTCTGCCATTGCAGTTTGCTTGCTGTGTCAAGGTCACCTTAATTCTTTCAAAAATGTGCAGTTGGTTAACCAATCAGTCCATAAGTCATTGCCATAGAACGCATGCCCATCCTTTAAGAGGTTTAGAAGTTATGCCAGGTTGCTAAGAAAAGCCACCTTCCATTTGAAAAAGTATAAGGAGAAGTAGACAAATATTTGTCAGGAAAAAAACATAGTATATTCACTGTTAGAGAATAATATTAAGCTGTTTGACCTTTGAGTTCTCCCCTTTCTGCTCTTCAAAATATTTATATATATATATCTTATTAGGAAAAAGCTGGGTGAGTTTTTCCAGACAAAATATGACTGGGATTTGTTGGCTGCTCGTTCTATCTGGGCCTTTGGACCAGATGCTACTGGACCAAACATCTTGGTGGATGATACCTTACCCTCAGAGGTAAGGATTGTGCAGAAGCTATTTACAATAGAGCTTGTGATAAGCAGTCTTCTTCTTTTTTACTTCCACTTTTACCTCTTTGGGTGTCAAGGGAGATAAGCATCCCAAATGGATATTCATATATAGGAATATTTAATTGAGCTATGCAATACTCAGGAAACAAGCTCTTTTTAATTCAAAAAACGATGCTTAGGTGTAGGAGTATGAATGTAGCACTCATGGGCAAACTCATTAAAACAGTTGCTTCTTTCCCTTGGATCATACTATTTCTGCCACCTAATCTTGAGAAAAGAGGTGTCTGCTTTTAAAAGTTATGATATGTGCTGTGATTTGCCAGACATTGCAAAATAAAATTTTGGAACTGAATCAAAACATTGTACAGTCCAAATATTTAATACCGTATCTCTGAAATATGGAAAGGAAATTATGGTAAAAAAGACCTAAATGAATAAGCAAAATGTGATTTATATTGATCTTTAGTATCTTCAGTTCTCTTGGTTTGGGGTTGAAAACTTCCACTTTCTGAAAGCACTGTTTTTCTTGTTGACACAATTAATAAATATAGGGAAATTAATTTTGGTCTACGCTTCCAGTAATACAGGGTATCATGAAAAAGAAAGAAATCTGGAGCTTTAGATATTGGAACCATTTTGTTCCAGCTCTAAAATGTAGTGCTGTAATACTTACTTTTAGGACTGTGTTTCTTCAATTAATGCTATATACACACAAACTGAATTCACACATTATTGTGCGTCATAGTTTCATGTCACCATAGTTTGTCAAACAACCTCTTATGACCTGATCCATGCATAATGTAATCCATGAAGTAGATTAATTAATGTACCACATTGTATACAGAGACTGATTTCCCACAGCTGATAATACTGCTGTTTCTTTTGCACAGGTGGACAAAACCCTCTTAGGTTCTGTGAAGGACAGTATTGTGCAAGGCTTCCAGTGGGGGACTAGGGAAGGGCCCCTATGTGATGAATGTAAGTAAATGTTCGAGACAGCCAAACCTTCTTCTCAATGTTACCAAGACCATTTATAGATTACTCATTTATTTAACAAACAATGTCAAAATTGAACAGTCCTCTGTCAACAACATCATTTATCTCCAGACTACAACACAGTCCTTCAACAGTTCCAAGAAGGCTCCTGTTGTAATCTGCCAGTAGCCCGAAAAGTGGCCTCCAGGAAGGACGTCTTCGTGACGTCAAAGCTCCGCCCATGGAATTCCCTATTGGGATTCCCCACCTCCGTTTCAGCCTCCAAATCGGCCGAAAACACCGCTGCTGATTGCAAAAACGGCGCTCCACCGGGCGCCGCCGCCCGGCTGTAACCTTCTAAAACAGCCAAGCGCTTCTCGGCGGCCTCCCGAACCCGAACTTTTGCTGAACTTCTGGGTTCGGCATTCAGGAGAACGCCGAGAAGCTCCCCGGCTGTTTCAGAAGGTGACAGCCGGGCGGCGGCGTTTCTCAGCAGCCTCCCGAACCCGAAAAGTTCGGGTTCGGGAGAACGCCGAGAAGCCCCCTGGCTGTTTTAAAAGGTGACAGCCGGGCAGCGGCGCCCAGCGGAGCACCATTTTGTGATTCCCCCCCCCCCCCTTGCACGCATTAATCGCTTTTATATTGTTTCCTACGGGAAACATTGTTTCGTCTTATGAACTTTTTGCCTTACGAACCACATTCTGGAACCAATTAAGTTCGTAAGACGAGGTATTACTGTACATTGAAAATAACTTGTAGACATGAAATATTCTATTTGATTACTCTTACAGCGTCCTAAGTTAATACTACATTTTTAATCATGAACAAAAACTTATATATTCTATGCTCTCTTTTTCACTAGTGATCCGCAATGTGAAATTTAAGATATTGGATGCTGTTATTGCTCAGGAACCACTACATCGGGGAGGTGGCCAGATCATTCCAACAGCCCGTCGAGTGGTGTATTCTGCCTTCCTCATGGTAAGAAACTTCTAACAGAAACAGCACTATCCTGGCTCAGTGGGCCTGATTTGCAAGACGTATTAAGCTAAATTTTAATTAGTCTTAACCCTTCATTAAGACTTAGACTATGACCTGACAGAGTGTGGGGAACCTTAACCATAATTTGAAAGTAGAGATTGTTTAACTTAACTCACCTTAACTACAGTTCTAGACATTATTTAATTCTCTGTAGAAGTTTAGTGGTTAATTTCCTGTATTGGATAATATACCAGAAGAACAGGAATTATTACGTGGTAGAACTGCTTCAATTACGCTGTCTCTACCACACTTCTGTTTTTCAAATCAAGCTTAGGAAAAAAGTGCCAATAATTAATTATTTGTTTAAAATGCTGTAATCAATAGTAGCTATAAGTGGGAAAGAAAATGGAAAATATATTTAGTCTTGAAAAAACAGAATCTTACTAATAATTAGTTTTTTGCTAAACTCTCTTTTATGACATTTTCCTCAGGCCACACCACGGTTAATGGAGCCATATTATTTTGTGGAGGTACAGGCTCCTGCTGATTGTGTCTCTGCAGTGTACACTGTCCTGGCCAGGCGTAGGTAAGTGGCAACTTTAAAGTATCTTAAAGTTTAAATAATATTGATTGAAATACAGTGATACCTCTACACTTAAGAATTTAATTCATTCCGTGACCAGGTTCTTAAGTAGAAATGTTTGTAATTAGAAGCAATTTTTGCCTTAGGAATCAATGTAAAAGCAAATAATGCGTGGAAACCCATTAGGAAAGAAATAAAAGCTTGGAATTTGGGTGGGAAGAGGAGGAGGACAGTCACTGCCGAAGGAAGAAGGTGAGGTGAGGGGAATAAAAAAAAATCCAAAACTTTAAGGCTTAAAAAAAAAAAAGAGGAATTCTGAAGCGGCGAGAAGGAGCACGTGACCCCCATATATACGGCACAAGGTTGCCTCCCATACACTGCGCCAGAGAGAGAAACCCAGGCGAGCGAGAGGGGGAACCTCCCGCTCCTTTGACCGAAAGGTGGCTGCTGTTGCTGTTGCTACCTGCTTCCTCTTCCTTCCCATGCTGAAGGGTTCCCCTCTCCTCTTGCTCGCTAGCTTTGTAGCTGTCACCTTTCCTTCACTGGAGGAAGCCGAGTTGATTTAGCCAGGGCAAACTGCTCCCCTTTGCCTTTCTGCGCACAGACGCCCTGGGAGGCAACCTCGCCCTGTGTGTGGGGGGGGCAGTGCGAGGGAGCCACCACAGTGAAGTGGCTTATTCTCTCTCCAAGCTCCAAGGGAGCGTTTCTTTTCTCTGGGCACTGGCAGAGGTTTATTCCCTCTCCAAGCGCCCAGAGAAAGAAAAATGCTTTGTTCGTTCTGGACTGCCAAAGCCTCCTTAAGCGCCACCGAAAGGCTCCTCTGGCAGCCCAGAAAAGCACGAGATGGATGGGATTAAAGGGGGAATGGCAGGAAACTGGCCGGGCCTTTGTGCCACTCCCAAATTTCCTGGGAATTTTTTCCAGTTCTTAAGGAGAAAATAATTCTTAAGAAGAAGCAAAAAAATCTTGAACACCCGGTTCTTATCTAAAAAAGTTCTTAAGTACTCTCTGATGACATATTTCTTAAACTTGGTACATAGTTTCTTGGAATGTTCCCAAGGCCTCGGGGAGATAGAGAGCCACTCTAGACTTCAAAACATTTAATAGTTTTCTCAAATATCACAAATTTAAGATGGATTCCCTCTCATCTATTTTGGCTTCTATTCATCAGAGTGATTTTGTGGTTTCCCTAGATCTCACTGAAGCCTATTTATATATTCCCATTGGTCATTCTCACAGGCAATTTCTTCGCTTCTGTTATGCCGGAACCCAATTTCAGTACCGGGCACTTCCCTTTGGTCTGTCATCGGCTCTCACCGAAGTATTAGTGGCCTTAGTGGCCCATCTTAGATCCCTTCCTATTTATATCCAGTGCAATATGGGCCATATTTTGATTCATGCACCTTCTAAAGAATTGGCACATAAAAACCTCCAAATTACCATCGTCACTCTACGTCAACATGGTTTTTCCATTAATCTGGAAAAGAGTAACCTCTCCCTGTCAACCGCTATACAGTGGTACCTTAAGATACGAACTTAATTGGTGCCGGGGGGAGGTTCGTAAGACGAAAGGTTCGTAAGACGAAACATTGTTTCCCATAGGAAACAATGTAAAGTCAATTAATCCGTGCAACCAAAAAACCCCCCGCAAAAAAAACGGCTTTCGGCGACTGCTGGGAAGCCGCGCGGCTGTTTTAAAAGGTGACAGCCGGCCTGGGGGGCTTCCCAGCACCCCCATGAACCCGGGTTCGGGGTTCGGGGGGGTGCTGGGAAGCCTCCCAGGCCGGCTGTCACCTTTTAAAAGAGCCGCGCCGCTTCCCAGCTGTCTCCTGAAGCCGAACGCGGAAGTTCGGCTTTGGTGTTTGGAGTTCGGAGACAGCTGGGAACCCAGCGGTCTCCCGAACGCCGAAACCGGAAGGGGCAAGGTGGGGGGGAGAGAACGGGAGGCTCAGCATTCCGTCAGTCGCAGCGCTGGCTGTCAACTTTTCTTTTTAGCACTGGGGAGGCAAGTCAGCTCCTGCCCAGTGCTAAAAAGAAAAGTTGACAGCCAGCGCTGCGGCTGACGGAATGCTGAGCTTCCCTTTCTCTCTCCGCCCCTTCGCCCCCCTGTGTTCCTAGGAGAAGTGCTGGTGAGGAGCAGAAGGTCTGTCTTGCCTCAATCCCCAGCACTTCTCCTAGGAACACAGGGAGGCGAAGGGGCGAGGGGGGGGAGAGAGAGCGGGAGGCTCAGGAAGGGAGCTCGGGAAGGAGCCCACGGTCAGTCGGCTGCGGGCGGGAGGAAGGCGATTGTTCCGCTGCCGCCAGCATGGCCTGGCTGGCAGTGGAAGATGTAACGGAGCCCACGGGGGATTCGCCTTCCTCCCACCCGCAGCCGACTGATCGTGGGCTCCTTCCCGACCTCGGAGAGCTTCCTGGTTTTCGTCCGTGTTGGATTTGCGAGCTTTCATGCCCAGGAAGCTCTCCGAGGTTGCGAAGGAGCCCACGATCAGTCGGCTGCGGGCGGGAGGAAAGCGAATGCCACGGGGCTGGGCTCGGCTCCCCCCCTTACCAGCCCCGCCGCGGAAGGCTCCATTCTGTTCCCTGCCGGCCCGATTGAGCGGCCGGCGGTCTCCGCCACGGAGCCTGGCCCCGTGGGCTCGGTTACACCTTCCGCTGCCAACCAGGCCATGCTGGTGGCAGCACAACGAAGAGAGACATTTGCTTTCCTCCCACCGGCCCCTCAATTGGGCTGGCAGGGAACAGAATGGAGCCTTCTGTGGCGGCTGCCTGCTGGGCTGGTAAGGGGGGGAGCCGAGCCCAGCCCCGTGGCATTCACTTTCCTCCCGCCCGCATCCGACTGATCGTGGGCTCCTTCCCGACCTCGGAGAGCTTCCTGGTTTTCGTCCGTGTTGGATTCGCGAGCTTTCATGCCCAGGAAGCTCTCCGAGGTTGCGAAGGAGCCCACGATCAGTCGGCTGCGGGCGGGAGGAAAGCGAATGTCACGGGGCTGGGCTCGGCTCCCCCCTCGGCTCCCCCCCTTACCAGCCCCGCCGCGGAAGGCTCCATTCTGTTCCCTGCCGGCCCGATTGAGCGGCCGGCGGTCTCCGCCACGGAGCCCGGCCCCGTGGGCTCGGTTACATCTTCCGCTGCCAACCAGGCCATGCTGGCGGCAGCGCAACGAAGAGAGACATTTGCTTTCCTCCCGCCAGCCCCTCAAGTTGGATGCACCCTCGCTGGCCCGCTCGGTCGCGCCTCCTCGCCCGCCGATCCTGCGCCTCCTGCTTCCCCCCCCCATCCAAAAATACAAAGGCGGTCAGCCACCGCCTGCGGAGCAATGGGAAGCTGAAGCCGCCGGCGGTTTCAGACTCCCTTTGCTCCAGGCTGCTCTGCCCTGCCTGTCAGACCGTCTTTGTGTTTTTCGCTGGGGGGGGAGAGCAGGAGGACCTTCCTGACTCCCTCCCCCAGCGCTGGACCTCCTGCCCTCTCTCCCAGACAAAACCCCAAAGTGGCCTCCCGAACCCGGAAAGAAGCTCCGCCGCCGGATGTCACCTTTTAAAACAGCCGGGCGGCTTTCCAGCAGCCTCTGAACGCTGAACCCGGAAGTTCGGGTTTGGCGTTCGTAACACGAAAAAAGTTCGTACGAAGAGGCAAATTTTTTCTGAACCCCGGGTTCGTATCACGAGTTGTTCGTAAGACGAGGGGTTCGTATCTTGAGGTACCACTGTACTTTATTTGGACACCACCATAAATTCACTAGAGTGCAAGATCTACCTTTCATAAGAGACACAGGACAGTATTAAGGGGCTTGTATCCTAGATTCAGTGGGAACGACAGGCATCTCTGAGCTTTGGTATGTCCTATCCTGAATGCTGACTTCATCCAAGATGGAGAATAGGTATTGGGACTTACCTGATAGATCAGGTGGAGCCAGCCTTCAGTCCCGCCCTTTGGATCACTGTCCTCTCTCAGGATACTTATTTGGGGGGGTTTTGCAATAATTGTCTGTTTTTTCTAATTCGGAATCTGGATGGTGTTGTGATTCAGTCTGAGGCTCCTCAGGGAACGGCTGGAACTCTGCCGGCTCCATGCTCAGAGGGGGAGGGGGAGGAACAGGAGGAGGAGGAGGAACAGGCAGATGGGGAAGAGGAATGTCAGGACGAGGAGGAGGGGGAACAGCCTGAGACCCCTGGGGGGGAGCTCTCCCCAGCAAGTAGCCTGGAGTCATTAGATGAGAACGCACAAGCCATCATAGATATGAGGCAGAGAAGGGCAGCACAAAGAAGGGGACAATTAGCCAGGTATTTCCATCCCTAATAGGCAACAGCTGGGTTTGGGTGTGGTTCTCCTCAGAAAGGTTGAAAAGGCAAGCCCGCCCTTCCTGTATTGTGGAGAGTTATCTTTTGGGAGTCCTGTGACCTTGCTTCGATCCTTGGCGTCTCTGATTCTGGCTTGTGGCCTCGAAGGCTGAAAACTTGGGGGAGGCGTGGGTTTTATTATCTACAGTGGTGTGTGTGCCAGCAAGAAGCCTGTTGTATTGTCTGGCCGTCGTGACTCTTCTGTGAAGCTTCATAGCATTCCAGTTTGTAAGAACAGTTTTTGTTATCTGTGTTTGTTTTCAAAGATATAAAATGACTTTGCTTTTTACCAGCGTGTCTGCCTACTCTTTTTAGTTGGTATTGACGTCTGGGGGAACCCAGACAGAACAGATGGGAGTCCTTTCATTAGTTTGGCCACACCAAGTCTAGTCTTCGGATTCATCACAACAGGGCAAATACTGGCAATTTAAAAAAAAAAGACAGACTCAGTCCTCTCTCTGAATGGACAAAGACAACCCATCCTGAATGCTGGCTCCATCTGATGAGAATAGTCGTATCAGCTAAGTCCCAACGCCTATCTTCACCAAAACACATGTTTACATTTTTCCTTGTTCCATTTCAGAAAAGGCCATTACACTTAATTTGTTCTCTTCTCCTCCCATCCCCATCCTTAATATGCTTTGATACCTCACCAATTTTTCTATATAATAAAACTTTGTTTCCTTATATCACACGGAGGCAAACGTACAGTATAATCTCTCAGTTGGGAATGTGCATAAAAATAATTTGCTTTCTTTTTTGTATTTATGCAGAGGCCATGTGACCCAAGATGCACCAATCCCAGGATCCCCTCTGTATACTATCAAAGCCTTTATCCCAGCTATTGACTCATTTGGATTTGAGACAGACCTCAGGACGCATACCCAGGGACAAGCATTCTCACTCTCTGTCTTCCACCACTGGCAAGTAAGTGGTTGGAGGCATTGTAAGCAGATAGATGAGAAAAAGTTTAAGACCCCAAATTCTCAATTTTTAATTCAAACTTACAACCTGCCCAGGCAGAATTCTGTAAAGAAGTGCCATGGATTTATGTAAGACACCTTGTAAAACATTGTATGTTAATTAATGAATTATCGACATCCTTTTGCAGGGAAAGAGGGCGAATAGCATGTTCTGAATTCTATGTTACTGATATTTATTTTACGTAAATTCTATTGTTAGTATGGGGAAATGGCAGAAATTTTGCCAAAGTGGCAGAACAGATTTCTGTTGGATACTCACTAGTCACTAATTCCATTCAGCATTCGCCTAAGCTATTAAGAAGTCAGTATTGGGTTTCCTTCTGAATTTGAACATTAAGCTTTTTACAAGCCTGTTTCATGGTTGCTATATTTAACTACAACAGAAGGAAAGTTTTATAAACATTTTTACAATAGTAGGAGAGATCTATAAACTATAGGTAGTTTAATCCATTAAATGTTTTAAAAATAGATCTTTGGTATTTAGATGTGGATGTGACTCTTTAAGAATGCTTTTAAAAGCCTTTATTTAATGCCAAAGATATGTGTGTACAGTGGGGTGGGGAATATTTAGTCAGACACCAATTGGACAAGTTTTCACACTAAAAAGATGAGAGAGGCCTGTAATGGACATCATAGGTGGACCTCAACTAGGAGAGACAACATGAGAAAACGCATCCAGAAAATCACATTGTCTGATTTTTAACGAATTTATTAGCAAATTATGGTGGACATAAACATATTCTGGATGTGTTTTCTCATGTTGTCTCCCATTATCTATGATGTCAATTACAGGCCTCTCATCTTTTTAAGTGGGAGAACTTGCACAATTAGTATCTGACTAAATACTCCCCCCACACACACACTGTATGTGGGTGTCTTCATTCATTCAGTAGAACCACGTTGTAGACATTAAATTATTATTTCTTAATATTCCATCATGAAGATTTTAAACGTTTTATGTCTCATGACTGGTTTGGAAATTCAGCCAAACATTTACTAAATGTGCCTGACGTTACAGATTGTGCCAGGTGATCCCCTGGACAAGAGCATCGTGATCAGACCTCTTGAGCCTCAGCCAGCCCCTCACCTGGCCAGAGAGTTTATGATCAAAACCAGACGCAGGAAGGTAAGATGAGAAGCCAAATTATCTCTTGACTTCTGCAGTTCTTTCACTGCAATGAAATTAAGACTGTTGCCTCCCCTCCCCTCGCCCCCCCCCCCAAAAAATCTAATGATCGCATTCATTATTTCTTCTCCAGGGTCTAAGTGAAGATGTGAGCATCAGCAAGTTCTTCGATGACCCTATGTTGCTGGAATTGGCCAAACAGGATGTGGTACTGAACTATCCCATGTGATTATGCTGGATTTGGCTCAGTTCCTTCTCCTCCTCCTCCTCTGTCACGTAGTAGTAGCATTTTCCCAGAAAGGCCGTTTCATTCTTGCTACTACTATCCCATAGTCAAGACAGATTTTTGACATACCAGTTTTATAATAGCAGATCCCAGCTGTGTTGTGAACAAACCACTTTGGGAATCACCCTGCTTTATTCTTCAATAAGGCGTCATATCTTCCCTTAGAGAACTGAGCTGTGCTCATCTTCTCAGCTTACTGCATTGGAAAAGCATAATTTCAAACCCATTCAATTGTGTTCATTTTTTAAGAAAAAAAAAAATGTAACCAATGTTAATTTATCTTTGTCTAAAACAATATTGAGCTGTTTGAAAGATTAGGGGAAATTTTAATCTTCCATTCCAACTGAATTGTGAATTAATAATCCAGCTTGCTCGCAGTGGGTAGCATGATGATTCTTTACTGCCAAATACCGTTTGGATCGTGAAAGATGAAGAATTCAGCAACAGTTCTAAAAGAGAATATTTACTGCTCTCTTGAAGTTAACAAGAGATACAAATGTATAAAGTTCCATTTTTTTTGTTTGTATGAAGTCCCATTCATTAAAGTTTGACTTTGGTCATTTGACTTAGGTTTTGATGTAGGAATAGTATAAAGAGAATAAATATTTTTTATGTCTTGAAATATACATGTCTGAGTCTAATTCTTGGTTTAATTTCTGTATGTGGGAGTGAAAGAAATTCTCCTTCCACAGTATCATCCAAAATTTTACTGAAAGTCCCTTGTGCCAACTTCAAAATGTTTCTTCTAATGTTGAATTTTACTAGTGATTTTTTTTCCATCTGGGACAAATTGGCAGAGGCCAAAGACTCAAGCAAAAATATCTTATTGAATTGAGTTCCATAATTAGTTATGATTGCAGCAGTAGTGCGTTTCACTTACCTTTCCTACCAGTTCAAGAACGGGAGCATGTGTCAATGTTCCCTCTAATTTTTTTTCAGTGTGGGCGGAAAAGTATAGTGTCTGAATGGCACATTAGGTGAGTCCTTTGGGACTGGGCGGCATAGAAGTCTAATTAATTAATTAAATTTCATGACTGAGCACCTGGTTTTTTTTCACAGATGTCACCCAAGCCAACTTGTGTAATTATTTGGGGTTGGGGCAGAATAAGGACCCTTCTCACTACGTTATTCTGTTATTCTGGTTGCCTAATTATTGATATCACTAGCATACAAAGATTCCAACTGAAATTAGCATGATCAATAATTTAAAGAATGGAAGATTACAAATAGGAAAACTTAGCAAAGGTTTAATTCCCTTTTATTGCTCCAAATTTTCCCCAAAATACCCATGGTTCATTGCCAATTCAAGAGTATAGCTTTAAACATGCACACATACTTTCAATAGTTCTTGGCTGCTGTATGTCTAGAAGAGCAGCATAGTCCTAGGAGCAGAGGCAATATGGAAAACCTGATCATGGGGCATCCTAGTCGCTGGGAAAGTTCATTGGGGCTGCAGCAAGAACCCAGAGCAGATTGACTTTGCTGCTGTGTTATTGCCAGGCTAGGCAAGGTAAGGCAAGATGCAACAAAGTAAAGTGAGGTGAGGCGGAGCAGGACGGTGAGTGGCATAAGTGTGACTAGGAGGAATGCAATGCTTGTTCCCGACAAATGCCCCTCCTCAGAGCATCTCCTAAATCCTATTCCCCAGGTGAGCCTGGTGACAAGGAGCGGGCATCCTCCTCCTGAGTCGCTGGGTGACCTTGCACTGATCCTGCCTTCTCTCCATTCTCTGTGCTCGGGAATCAGGAGTGGGGGGGACAGTTGCTCTTTGGAGCTGCCCTGCTCTGCTGCCGGTCCTTTCCATCTTCCCCCATCACTTGGTTGCCTGTGCCCCCTCTTGACAACCCTTTCCAAGCCCGAGGGCAGCAGTGGATTGCTCCTGGTTCTGCCCGATTCTGTGAACCAGGAACGGCAGTGGCGGGAGGCTCTGCCTAATTGCTCGGGATGCTTCTGCACATGTGCAGAGGCATCTTGCATGCATGCAAGTGTGCACATGAACCGGTAGTGATGGGATTTAGAGTGATGGTTATGATCTATAAAGCCCTTCATGGCACCGGACCAGACTATCTCAGGGACCGCCTTCTGCTGCATGAATCCCAGCAACCAGTTAGGTCCCGTCAACTAAACAATGTCACTTGGCGGGACCCAGGGGGAGAGCCTTCTCTGTGGCGGCCCCGGCCCTCTGGAACCAACTGCCCCCAGAGATTAGAATTGCTCCCACTCTCCTTGCCTTTCGTACGCTTCTTAAAACCCACCCCTGCCGCCAGGCATGGGGGAACTGAGATATTCTTTCCCCCTAGGCTTTTACAATTTTATGCATGGTATATCTGTATGTATGTTTGGTTTTACAATAAGGGTTTTTAACTGTTTTAATATTGGATTGTTATATGCTGTTTTACTACTGTTGTTAGCCGCTCCGAGTCTATGGAGAGGGGCGGCATACAAATCCAATCCAATCAAATCAAACCACTTCTGCCCGGGGGACCTGGGATTGCCTCATCTTATTCCTCCATGGCCAAAGAAATTGTGCCATCTTCCTCTGTTGGCTCTGTCTCCATCTCCTCCTCCTTGGACCTGGCCCCTGACAGGCCCATGACAACAACAGTGGACTTCTGCTCTCATCAGGATTGAAATGAAAAGGTTTATAGAGAAATTGAGTTCTGTCATCAGGATTGAAATGATATTTATAGAGAAAAGGTAAGATAGGACAAGAAGCAACCGTTTCAGTCCGTGTGGTTTTGTCTCAGAAGTGGGTGCCATTTTTCAGAATGGACATAATTCACTGGGGCTGCTTCAAAAATGGCACCCACTTCTGAGATGGAGCCACGGCCAAGGATGTGAACGGGCAGGACACCAGGCTGCTTACCTCCCCCAAAGTGAGTCTGGAGATTTTCCAAAGATAAACCTATTATTGGGGAGAGGGGAGAAGAGTGAGATTCAATGAGTGGGAAATGGAGCATAGGATAGGGAGGTCTTAGGAGGATAAAGGCAGATGCACTAGAATCTCCCACCTCATTCATGCACCCTGTGTTCCACATAACAATCTGCTTAGTGACACATTGGAGAAAGCAGAGGTGGGAGCTATTAAACAGGGCAATCATCTGGTCACCTTGGTTAATTGTTATGACTTTGTTGTGACTGTAATGGTTAACAGGAGAGAGTAGGGTTGAATGTGTTTTATTATGAATTGCAGCATTTAGAAGTGATCTATTACATTTTCCCTCCCAAACAACAAGATGCTGACAATTTGGTATAGCAGAATTCTAGACTCTTAGAGTGTAGAAAGGGAGAGTTGTTTTTATATATACAATATACCAAAAAGAGGGGGGAAATGGCTTTGGGAAAAACTAAATATCTTTTTAGGGATGCTCCTTTGTAGCTCTTTTCTAAATGCATATGGCATTGTACTTTCAGTAACACATTTCTAAGGAAAAAACTGGAATGGGGGATTTAAGGAAACACAAGCTATATTAATAATAGAAGCTCCATGGAGCATCTTTCTCTGGAAAGCAAACCAGGGTTGCTCAGTTTTATTACAATTGCCAGTAGAAATTTCAAAGCCACTGAGGGTAAAAAGCCATATCCCCGCTATTTCTGACTGAGGAAGTGATCTCTATATAGGCTATGAACTGCACCTGTGAGAGGAAGAATACAATATTATTACAGCAAAGGGGATTGGAAAATGGATTAGAGGAAATACAATACTGTTTCCAGCAATCAGCTGATCCTGTTGTTGCAATTACCACATGGGGCAATTAATTATTTGACCATCCTCATGCTTTTTTCCCCACTTCCTCTTTTCAAACTTCTTGTCAAGCTTAGGGGTTGGTTGTATATATTTTAATTCACAATATCATCTTCACATAGTACTCGATTTGATTGCAGCCTTCTCTGATAAAATTTGTCTTGCCAAAATCAATCTTGGTGCCTGCCAGTCTCTGAATTTTAATAAATTGTTCTTTAAAACGCATACTTCTTTAAACAAGAAAAAAGCTGAGTTGGATCAGTTTATTTCCATGGTCTGAGTGATACTGAAGTTACAAAGGAATAGAGATTTCTCACTAAGTCTTAAACCAGACTTCTCCAGTGTGATGCCATACAGCTGTGTTAGTCCAATAATGCCTAAAGTCACACTCTGGTATCTGGGAATAAGGGGAATTGAATCTAGAATATCTATAGTAAGGGGCAGCTTTAGATTTCACATCTTGAGTAAATTGTTTAATTACTGGGTACTAGTATGCAGTTCTGCTATACAGCTAGAACTACATCTGGTAATATACCATATTTTTTGGAGTACAAGACATACCTTTTTACCCCCCCCCCCAAAAGAGGGTGAAAACTTGGATCCGTCTGAATGTAACCACCCACCCTTTGGCCTCTGCCTCCCAGCAATTTATTTCCTTGCAGCAAACAGAACAGAGCCTGGTAAGCTGATAAATCCTGACTCTCAGCTGACTGAGGCTGCAAGGCAAGCCAGTGCTAAAATGAAAGTGAAACTAAAGTGCAGCTTTAGTTGCAAGAAGGCAAATTGGGAGCAAAAGGCAGAGACAGAATTTTATTTTCTTGTGCTAATTAGTTGCTAAATCTGGGTACAAAGAGGTAAGTTTTTTAAAAACTGCTTTATTATTGTTCTAGACAACTTAACAAAGTGAAGAAACTTTTTAAAATAAATGCTTGATCTGAACAGACCCAGTGCTATTGTATATACTTTAATCTTGTATTTTATATTTTAAATTTTATATCTTTATAATATTCCTTATTTTAATTGTGATGCTTCTGACATGAATAAACAAATAAACATACATATTTTGGCTTTTTCCTTGTATGCCTACTGCCTTAGCAAATGTCATGATGCCATCTGTTGAGTATGAATAGAAGCCATGTAAATAGTTGAATTTTGTTAGACGCCTCTGATTGGCTAAGACGCTGACAGTTGGGTTTCAGCAGGAAGTTAAAAAGTATAAAAGGAACGTCTGGCGCTGTGTAAAAGCCAGACGCGTTCCTTGCTGAAGTCACTTTGCCAATACGAGCTGCCTCAGACTTTTCACTGGCAACGTCGGACGGTTGAACCTGCGATCTCCACCATGGACAACCTGCCTGTCGGAAGAGCTCCTGACTTCTTCGGCCCAGAAAAATCTACTTGGGACAACTACATCTCAAAATTCGACATCTTCCTAGAAGCAGCGGGCATGAAGTACGTCGACAGCGACAGGAAGAGAGTGATATTCCTGAATTATTGCAGCTCAGAGATATACGATCTCGCCCAGACTCTGACAGACCCGCTGCTGGTGAACTCCGTGACTTGGGACGCCTTGAAAACCAAGCTCGCCGCCCACTTCAAGCCTACCAAGCCGGCCATCATTTTCCGGCATCAATTATCCAGAATGAGCCAGCTCGACACCGAATCTATCAACCAGTACGCCACCCGTCTTCGCACCGTGTTGTCAAAGTGCAAATTTGACAACCCAGAAGCCCGGCTCATCGACGCCTTAATATTCGGCATGAGGAACGCAGCCGTAAGAAATAAGCTCCTAACAGAAGACGAGCCTTCCCTGCAAACCATAATCAAGACGGCTCAAACAGCTGAAATCTCTGAAGCTGCCGCCAAAGAACTCAAGCAAAATGACAAGAAGGAAGTCATCGCAAAGATCGACACTCAACCTTCCCAATCCGAGTCATCAGACGACCAAGATCTGCCAGCCAACAGCGAAGACAACTGTTTGCTTCTCAAACATGACACTTCGAGACCACCGAGACAACCTCGTCCCGTCTTTCTCTGCTCCGGCTGCCGAGGGAACCATCCGCGCCTGAAATGCCCTTTCCGCGATTCCATTTGCCGCCGATGTGACCGATGAGGGCACATCGCAGAAGCCTGCAGAGCCCCCATGCAAGAGGACTCCTTCTCTGCCCAGCGTCCTCCTCGTCCTCAGGGTCCGCCTGGCCAGCCACGCGACAACCGCAATCATCGTTTTCTGGGACGCAGAAACAACGCAAACACCAACCGAGACTACTCACGAGGTAACTCTCATTCAATTAATAGCACGGTAACTAAAAACTCGAGCAAAATTGTGATTTCTCTGCTCCTTAACAAGAAGCCGTGCCAGATGGAACTAGACACGGGGTCTAGATTTACCATCATGCCCTGGGAAAAACTAAAGTTATATATGCCTCATCTTACCCAGGCTGCCTTAAAACCAACTGCTCTAGTAATTAAGGATTTTCAAGGGGGAATTATTCCTGTAATGGGGAAAATTGATGTACCTATACTGTTTAAAACTGTTGAATGTATGCTACCTTTTTTTTTTGAAAATATACTTTATTTATTTACAAATATAATTAAAAACAAGGAAGGGGATTGAGGGAAGGGGGGACAGAACGAAGGGTTGGGGGTGGGGTAGAGTGGGAAGGGGAGGGAGAATTCAAAAAACAAAACATTTATGATAGAATTGTAATACATGTGAGTTGTAATACACAAATGTCTTAGAGGGAATGTAATAACTCTTACTTTCTTAATCTTAATATTTATATATGGAAATAACTCAAATGTCGTGTTTCTTAGTATATATAGGCATTGAAGTTCTAGCTGTGAAGAGGAGGAGGAAAGAAAGAAGAAGAAAAGAAAAAGAAAGAAAAAAAAAGGGAAGGGGAGAGAGTGAAGAATCTGCATTTAATGCAGACGTTTTTATGGACGACTTTTGTTTAGTTGTAGAGTGGGGAGTATATAGGTGATATAATGGGTGTGTATAAAGATTGGTTATTCTAAAAGTAGTTAGTACGTTTATAGTGTGTGTTGAGTTAGTTAGAAGACAGATAAAAAGAGATTTGATATATTTTCTTGTTGCAAATTTAATTAGTTTTTGGTGTTTCTTTTCTAATTTATTTTAATATTAATTTAAGTGTTGAAGGTACTTTTGGGTGTGATAGAGTATGAATTTTACAATAAAAGTTTTTTGTATTTTTTCTGAGAAACCCATTTATGCCAATTTTCCCATGCTTCGTAGTATTCTGAGTCTTTTTTGTTTTGTGCTTCCATTGCTATTTTAGACATTTCAGCACATTCATTAATTTTCGTAATTATTGTAAAGAAAGAGGGTACTTGATCAGATTTCCAAAGAGAGGCATATAATATTCTGGCTGCAGTTATAATTTGTAGTATAAGGTATTTTTGTGTCTTGGTAAGGTTTTGTCTGAATATCCCTAAAAGATAAAGCTCGGGTTTGAGTGGTAATTTGATTGACATGACTTGGTCGATTAGGGATTGAATTGTTGTCCAGTATTTTTGTGCAATTGGGCATGTCCACCATGTGTGGTAGTAAGTTCCAGATTTGATCTTGCACTTCCAGCAGGTCGGTGAAAAGTTGGGAAACATTTTGGATATTCTTGCTGGGGGCAAATGCCAACGATAAAACATTTTAATTTGGTTCTCCTTGTAAGACATTGCCGTTGTCATTTTATAATTTGATGTCCATGTTTTCTCCCACTCAATTAGGTTAATCGTATATCCAAAATTCTGAGCCCAAGCTATCATACAGCATTTTACTTGCTCTTCGGGATTTTCTTGGATTAGTAAGTAGTTGTACAATTTTGAGATCATTTTTGTAGAAGGACCGAAAAGAATCGTGTCTATTACATTATTATTTTGAACTCCAAATTGCTTTTTGTGTTGTTCGTACTTTAATTTAATTTGTAAATATGTTAACCAGTCTATATTAATTCCTTGATTGTTCAGTTGTTGTTTAGAAATAAGAGCATCTGATTCGTCGAGTAGTTGTTGGTATCTCAGAATTTTGGAGTACGAGAAAAGATTGGGAAAAGTTAGTATTTCATTGGGGGATATCCATTTTGGTATTGAGGTGTAATAATTTTTTTTTATAGTGAACCAGATTGTTATTAGTGTTTTGCGTAAGTAATGATTTTTGAAGTATTTGGGTATTTTGTGGTAGTCTGCTGTCAAGAAAGTGTGCCACCCAGCAAGAAGATCGAATCCTTCCAGAGTTAAGAGTCTTGTGTTTTGGAGCGTAATCCAATTTTTAATCATGGTTAAAATGGTAGCTTGATAATACATATAAAAATCTGGAAGTCCAAGTCCACCCCTGGATCTAAGGTCTTGAAGGTTTTTCAATTTTATTCTGGCCTTCTTCTTGGTCCAAATAAACTTCTTTACTTGTTTGTGAAGAGTATTGAAAAAAGTTTTATTCAAATTTATTGGAGCAACTTGAAATAGGTAAAGAAACCTTGGAAGAATGTTTGATTTTATGGCAGCTATTTTCCCCATAATAGATAGGTTTAATTTTGACCATCTGTTAAGATCTTGTTGTATTTCTTTAATTAATCGTTCGTAGTTGTCTTTTTTGATCGTAGCATAATTCGAAGTCATCCAAATTCCTAAGTATTTAATTTTTTTTGTGGTCTTTATTTTAATTAATTCTTCCAAGGCAAGTATCTCTTTTGGTATCATATTTTTTGTCAAAATTTGAGTTTTATTTTTATTGATTTGGAGGCCAGATATTTCACCAAATTTGTAAATTTCGTCAAATAAAATGGGTGCTATTCGAATTGGATCTTGTAGGATGAATACAATGTCATCCGCAAAGGCCTGCAATTTGTAATGTTCTTTTTTAATCATAATACCGTGAATTTGTGAGTTGTTTCTTATAGTTTTGAGAAAGGTCTCGATGGCCAGAATAAAAATAAGTGGGGACAGAGGGCATCCTTGACGTACACCTTTAGTTATAGTAATTGTGTTGGTAATATCATTGTTAAAGAGAATTTTGACCGATTGAGTAGAATAAATAGTTTTGATTAGACTGAAAAATTTGGAGCCGAAATTCATGAATTTAATTTGATTTATAAGATAGTGCCATTGAAGACTGTCAAAAGCTTTTTTGAGATCCATAAATACTAATGCAGCTGCTTTGTCATAGTTTTTGTCATAGTATTCCAAGGCATTTAGTATAGTTCTTGTGTTCGTGGAAATGTTTCTTCCCGGAAGGAATCCGTTTTGGTCAGAATGGATAATTTTATTTAATATATTTTTTAGTCTGTCCGCAATTATTGATGCAAATATTTTATAGTCAGTATTAAGTAATGCAATCGGTCTGTAATTCTCCAAATGGTGTCTATTTTCAATGTCTTTAGGGATAAGGGTTATATAGGATTCAAACCAGGACGCGGGCAGTTTTGCATGTGAGAGCGCATTGTTATAGATGTCTAAGAGTATGGGTGCCATTATATCAATATGATATTTATAAAATTCAGATGGGATTCCGTCAGGTCCTGGGGTTTTATTGTTTTTTTGTTTGTTTATTGCAGTCTCAATATCCGAAATAGAAATTGGTTTGTTTAGGAGATTTCTTTGGTCATCTGTTATCATACTTGTTTGTTCATTGGTTTGTAAATATTTTGATATTAAATCGGCATCCAAATTTGAGACTTGATAGAGTTGTTGATAAAAGTTTTGAATAATTTGTTTTTTATCAGAATTGGTCGTTTTCAGTTGTCCAGAAGGGTCAACTAAAGTATCTATGTTTCTATCGGATTTTTGATGGGCTAGTTTGAGAGAAAGCCAACGTCCTGGTTTATTGGCCGCTTCAAAATATGTTTGTTTCGCATTTTTAACCTTTTGAGCGATGTGTTGTTGTGTTATTAAATTTATTTGATGTTTGATCGTATTTATTTCTAATAAAATTATGTTATTTTTAGGATCATTGCAGAGTAGCTTTTCTGCTTCTTGAAGAGAGATGTTTAGTTTTTGAAGTTGCGCATGTTTTTCTTTGTTTTTGTTTGCTGTATATGAGATGTAAATACCGCGTATATATGCTTTGGTGGCGTCCCACGCTATTTCGAATGTATGCTACCTTTAATTGTGGTGTCGGGAGCCAGGCACTCCCTCTTGGGGTTACAGTGGATGGCTCCCCTTGGGATTATAATTACTGGTATTCACAATGTGGTTGACCAAAAGACTCCTAACTTCCTACTAGAATTCCCTGACGTATTTAGCTCCACTTTGGGCTCTTACAATGGCCCACCTATATCTTTTTCCTTAGACCCCAAAGTTCACCCTGTACGGCTTAAACCTCGTAGGGTTCCCCTACCACTACTTCCAAAACTAGACCAACAACTGGATAAACTAATAGGACAGAGCATCTTGGTGACCAAGCACCTTGGGAAACCCCCATAGTTACTCCTTTAAAGCCTGATGGCTCCTTAAGGGTTTGCACTGACTATAAGTCCACTCTTAATAAAGCCCTACAACACCATCCTTATCCTATTCCAGTGGTCCAACAATTGCTTCATTCCCTGGGGGAAGGGAAAGTATTTGCTAAAATCGATTTGGCGCAGGCTTATCAGCAATTGCCAGTCGATGAACCAACCGTCCTCGCACAAACAATAGTCACACACAGGGGTGCATTTAAATGCACAAGGTTGCAGTTCGGGGTGAGCGTAGCCCCTGGAATCTTCCAGAGTTTAATGGAGAGGCTACTAGCAGGAATAAAAGGCGCAATACCATATTTTGATGACATCTTAATTTCAGGGGAATCTCAACTACAATTAAACCAGAGAATTAGGGAGGTTTTAAAATGCCTACAGCAAAAAGGACTTAGAATTAGAGCAGATAAATGTGTATGGGGTACCCACAGTGTGGAATTTTTAGGTTATAGAATTGATGGAGAAGGCATCCATCCAACACAAGAAAAAATAAAGGCCATTAGAGAAGCCCCAGAGCCCCAGAACAAAACTGAATTACAGGCTTTTTTGGGCCTTCTAAATTTCTATTCTGTTTTCTTAAAACAGAAAGCAACAGCAGCCGAGCCTCTCCACAAATTGCTACAGAAGGGAACACCTTGGACCTGGGGGAAAACTGAGAGCGAAGCTTTTGCACAAATAAAAAACCTTTTGACATCAAACAGTGTAGTGGTCCAATATAGCACCTTGCTACCAGTAAGATTAACATGTGATGCCTCGCCGTATGGTGTGGGTGCTGTTTTGGCACATGTTTTGCCAAATGACACGGAAGCCCCGCTAGCTTATTTTTCTAGAACATTGTCTACCGCAGAGCACAACTATAGCCAATTAGACAAAGAAGCTTTAGCCTTAGTAGCTGGGGTTAAGAAATTCCACAATTATATTTTTGGCCGCAAATTTGAGTTAATAACAGACCATAAACCTTTATTAGGACTTTTAGCGCCAAATAAACCCACACCTCCGTTTATGTCACCACGTTTAATTAGATGGGCTATATTTTTAGCAGGTTATAATTATGATCTTAAACATAAGGGAGGAAAAGAAATTAACCATGCAGATGAGCTAAGTAGATGCCCCATGACCATAGCAGTAGAGGACCCAGCCCCAGCTACAGATGTATTGATTCTAGAATTAGAAGAGAACCCAATAACAACCACTAGAGAAGTAGCTGATCACACAAGACAAGACCCAGTGTTACAAAAAGTAGTAAACTGTGTATTAAAGGGATGGCCTAATGAAAGCCAGGGGGATTGTCTAAAAGAGTTCAGAAACAAAAGGCTAGAACTGTCTTATCTTAAGGGGTGCCTTTTGTGGGGAGACAGAGTCATTATTCCCTCCAGCTTAAGGAACAAAGTCTTAAAATTATTGCATATGGGGCACCCTGGTATTGTGAGAATGAAAAGTTTGGCCAGAGGACATTTATGGTGGCCAGGGCTTGAGGCAGAAATTGAAAAATGGGTAGCCACTTGTGATCCATGTCAAGAGTCTAGGCCAAACCCCCCTAGAACCACACCAATGGAGTGGGAACAACCAAAGGGACCATGGTCAAGAATTCATATTGATTTTGCAGGCCCAGTTGGGTCACAGTACTTTTTAGTAATTGTGGATGCTTATTCTAAATGGGTAGAAATTATTGCCATGAGCAACATCACCACTAGTGCCACCATTAAGGCCCTGCGCCATCTTTCTGCCACACATGGCTGCCCTGACATATTGGTGTCAGATAATGGTCCACAGTTAACTGCCAGACAAATGGAATTATTTTTAGATCAATTGGGCATCAGACACGCCCTCATCTCACCTTACTCCCCATGGGCTAATGGTTTGGCAGAGAGGTACGTGTGCGTGGCCAAAGAAGCCTTACGCAGGTCTGGACCAGGTGAGGTGCAAGAACACCTTGACCAATTCTTATTAACCCAACACATCACTCCAAATGCTACCACTCTAAAAAGCCCTGCTGAGCTTTTGATGGGGAGAAAACTGAGGTCCCCAATAGATAGACTCCATCCTATGTATTATGAATGTAAAAATGATGTTGTAAATCCAGAAAGGAATTTGTATTTAGGTCAAAATGTGTTTGCAAAGAACTTTGATGGTGGACTTAATTGGTTAAAAGGGACAATATTACAACAAACCGCGCCAAAGACATACTATGTGCGTTTAGACAATGGTCGAGTGTGAAAAAGGCACATCGACCACCTACGAAGGCGCCAAGAGTCCACACCTGTACCGAACGCCACCACGGCCTGAAACACTAACTTGGATTATTCACCCTCGCTTTCTACAGAGGACCTCAACGGATGGACTGTACAGCAAAATTTAATGGACATGCAAATCTACTCACCAATTCCACGATCTTCCTCCAGCGATGTCGAGCCAGCATCCTCGGAGGTCGGCGTTGTGCCCGTGGACTATACACTGGGGGCCTTTCCACAACCTGGGCCCTGGACTACCAGTGGAGATGCTAGCGAGCCGACCTCCTCTTCGGCCGATTGCCAAGACTCAAATGATCTGCGCAGGTCCGAAAGGATTGCACGCAGACTGAGCCGATTGGATGATTTTGTCACCTGGCTTTCTGTGTAAACTGTTTTTTCTAAACTAAGGAGGGAGGGGTGTTGAGTATGAATAGAAGCCATGTAAATAGTTGAATTTTGTTAGACGCCTCTGATTGGCTAAGAAGCTGACAGTTGGGTTTCGGTGGGAAGTTAAAAAGTATAAAAGGAGCGTCTGGCGCTGTGTAAAAGCCAGACGCGTTCCTTGCTGAAGTCACTTTGCGAATATGAGCTGCCTCAGACTTTTCACCATCCATACAAATCAAGGCAGTTATCCAAATGTATCAAGGGAACAGATTTCATATTTGCCCTCCTTTTCATTTGGTAAATGGCATTGATTACCACAACCACAACTTCATGATATCAGTAAGGCCAGAAAGCCAGAGAATCAAAATTCTAGAAGAGGTGATACTTTTGTCAAGGACAGAACAGAATGCTATTTAGAAGTCTAAACTGATCATAAAGCCTCTTCAAAATTAGACAGGAGCCTATAGATAATTGATCCTGACATTGAAAATACAATTCCTATTAATCACTGATGTTCACTATTATTTATAATGAACCATAAACATCTACAATACCAACAATTAAAGAGCCCTCCACTCCTCTACCCGCAACAGTATACCTCACACAACCAGACTTGAAATTCTGGGTTTAGAAAGCTTGGAACTACCTTGCCTTTGCAATGACCTAAGCATAGCTCATAAAATTATCTACCTCAATGTCCTTCCTGTCAATGACTTTTTCAGCTTCAACCACAACAGCACACGAGCACACAACAGATACAAAATCAAAGTGAACCACTCCAAACTTGACTGTAGAAAATATGACTTTAGCAATAGAGTGGTTAATGCCTGGAACTCTACCTGACTCTGTGGTTTCATCACTTAACCCCCAAAACTCTACTCTTAGACTGTCTACTGTTGACCTCACCCAATTTCTAAGGGGTCAGTAAGGGGTGTGCATAAGCACATCAATGTGCCTACCAGTACCATCCCTGTCCTAATGTTCCCTCTTATCAGTACCCATCTCATATATATAAACAATATTATATGTCACATGTTTTTTTTGCTGAATTTGAAAATTAAGGGAGACTAGGATAGATCTATTTCGGCCTTATTTTGGCCTCATCAGCTAGCCATACCCACTGGGACTTGAACCTGCAACCTTTGCCTTGTAAGGCAGAGAATCCCTTCAGCTCTGCACCAGGGAAGGGTTACATATTTTTGTGTCGAATCACCCTGGTGTATTGAAAGAACATCACAAGCTCCTTATTTGCCTCTCGGCCCAACCCAGGGCCATTTCCAAGGCAGTTAATTTTATTGATAGCCGACAATTCTATCTGTATGTGTCACATGTTTTTTTGCTGAATTTGAAAATTAAGGGAGACTATGATAAATCTATTTTGGCCTTATTTTGGCCTCATCAGCTAGCCATACCCACTGGGACTTGAACTAATATTATATCTATATATATTACAAATATGTACTTGATAAAAATAAATAAATAAATAAATAATAAAATTCTATAATCCAAAGTAGGCAAGACTTCTATTTATTCCTTTCTTTTTCTACATGGTAAGAGAGGACTATCTAGTCTTAACACAAAATCTCCTAGATTGTAACATTTCTGTTGACGTTTTATCACCCATAGGCTGTGTACAGCTACCAAATAAGGAAAAGCTGGGATCTAATGTCATATAGTTTTACATTCCATTCAACTATATTTTGTAATGGGTAGTTGCTGCTGCAGCTTATTTTAGGAGGCCTATAGGAAAACATGGGATTGACAAACTGATTTTATTTTATTAAGTGGCTGTGTGAGACAGAATTGAATTGGCAAAGAACAGCTACAAGCATTCTTTTGAAGAGAAGACATAGCTCAGTAGCCGTATGTATCTCATGCAGCATAAGCTGAAATATAAACCCTCTCTTAGAATTTGAAGTGAAAAATCTATACTTCTGGTGATTTTGACTAGTTGCAATTTCTGAGTTCACTATTGGCCAAATTGGTGTGAACTTGTAATTGAATAACTTCTGGAAGGCCACAGATCATTCATCTCAGCATATAGCTTTCTGCAACCTGGGGGCTTCCAGAAGTCTGGAATCCACCTACTATCAGCACAGCTAACCATTGGCCATAGTGGCTGGAGGTGATGTATTTTTAATTCATACCAACTGGAAGACGGAAGCTTGGGAAAAGCTATGCAGAGTTCTGACTATAAAAAGCTACAATTCTAGTTAACACTTCACTGCTCATCATGTTTTCTGCCCCTTTTTTGCCTATCATAAACAGGCTTAAGGGCCTTTTTGTCTCAGTATTCCATGCCTGTTGTAGCCACAAAAATACCCTGGGCTTTGTTCTTTCTATAGTTGCTTTGACATTGCTCCTATGTTAGCATAATTTTTAAGGCAAACTATCAAGGATGCTCCTTACCAACCACTCCATAATTACTTCTTCAATAGATATTTTTTGTCACCTTATTTTTCTTTTCTTCTGGGAACCTGAAGATGACTCAGATCATAGTGAATCTAATATTTTTGCAAATAAAAACTATACCACAAGCTTCTGCTTTGTTTTACAACACATTAACTTTCCACTTTTTAAAATTAAAAATGCCTTGTCAAATAAACCTGTTACTTGTGTATATATATCTATGTGTTTATACAGTATGTTTTTGTTCTTGCCTCTTTGCAGTGGATATAGAAAGTCTATACATTCGTGTTAAAATGTCAGATTTTTGAGTTGGAAACAAAATCATTATTTTAGAATTCTTCCCACTTTTAATTTAATATAATATTTACTTATTTATTTATTTATTTATTTATTTATTTATTTATTTATTTATTTATTTATTTTATTCTATTTTTATGCCGCCCTTCTCCTTAGACTCAGGGTGGCTTACAACATGTTAGCAATAGCACTTTTTTAACAGAGCTAGGCTATTGCCCCCACAATCCGGGTCCTCATTTTACCCACCTCGGAAGGATGGAAGGCTGAGTCAACCTTGAGCCGGTGATGAGATTTGAACCGCTGACCTTCAGATCTGCAGTCAGCTTCAGTGGCCTGCAGTACAGCACTCTACCTGCTGCACCACCCCAGCTCATTATAAATATATATTTAATATAATATAATATAATATAATACAATATAATACAATACAATACAATACAATATACAATTCAGTTGAAAAAATGAAATATATTTAGGAGACAAATAACAATAAAAACTTACAATAATGTGGTTGTATAAAGATGCATACCTTTAAATGAATACTTTGTTGAAGCACTTTTAATTTAATGGCAGCAATCAGCTTTGGGGTAGGAGCCTATCTGCGTGGCACATCTTGCTTTGGGAATCTTAGCCCACTCTTCCTTGCAAAAGTGCTCCAAATCTGCCAGACTGTGTGGGCATCATGTCAAGGAAACAATGGGTCCATTCATGGGAGAAAATGGCAAGAAGGTTATGAGCTGCACGGAGAAAGCAGAACTGCTTAGCTCATTTTTTGCATCTGTCTTCACACAAAAGGGGGGGAAAAACCCAGTCCAAGCTATTTAAAAAATACTATAAAATGCATGTTATGAATGCAAATCAAAATAAGCAAGAAAATGGTAAGAGAACATCTATTTCCTCTAGATGAGTTCAAATCACCAGGACCAAATAGGTTACATCCAAATTCTGAAAGGATTGGCGGATGTGATCTCAGAAACACTGAGCCATATCTTTTGAACATCCTGGAGCACCTGGAAATTATCTGATGAATGGAAAAGAGCTGAATAGTTCTAATCTTTAAAAGGGGGGGGGGGGGGTGGATTCAGAAACTACAGATCTATCAGTCTGATACCAATACCTGGAATCATTCTGAAACGATAAGCAACAAACCTAGAGGCAAAGTCATAATGCCAACATCGGTTTGTCAAAATCAGATCATGCCAGACAAATTTTATTACATTCTTTGACAAAGTGACAAAAGTAATGGACCAGCAAAATGCTATGGATATAATCTACTTGAACTTCTGTAAGCCATTTGATAACATAGACCACAACCTACTATTTGATAAGAAAGAAAAATGTGGGTTAGAGAACATCACAACTAGATAGATTTGTAATTTGCTGATCAATCATCCTCAACAGGTAATCTTCGTTGGAACTGCATCTACATGGAGGGAAGTATTATTATTATTATTATTATTATTATTATTATTATTATTATTATTTATTAGATTTGTATGCCACCCCTCTCCATAGACTCGGGGCGGCTTACAGCAATGATAAAAACAATATATAATAACAAATCTAATAGTTGGAATCTAAAATAACAATAATACATTTAAAAAGTCTAAAAAACAAGAAACCCCAATATATAAAAACATACATACAGTCATCATACACAAAAAACTACATAGGCAGGGGGAGGTGTTACAAGTATACACGGAGTAGTTAGTGGCTCTGTCTTATGCCAAGGACTCTTCAATATCTTCATCAATTGTCTAGCCAAAGAGATAGAAGGAAAACTCATCAAATTTGCAGATGACACCAAGTTAGAAGGAATACCCAACACTCCAGAAGAGAGGCTCAAGATACAGAAGGACCTTGACATATTTGAACCCTGGATCGTATCTAACAAAATTGAAATTAATGGTGAGAAAAGTAAAATACTACATTTAAACAAGAAAAACCAAATGTACAGAAACAGAATAGGTGGCACCTGTCTCAATAGTATTAACTGTGAGAGGGATTTTGCAGTCCTACTGGAAAATCACTTAAATACTGCAGCTGCCAAAATAGCCAACACAGATGTAGGCTGCATTAATGGAGGGATAGAATTAAGATCACATGAAATAGTAATATCATTTTATATTGCTTTGGTAAGACCACAATTGAATATTGCATCTGTCTTTGGTTGATATATTTTAAAACATGATAAACTCTGATGATGATGATGATGATGATGATGATGATGATGATGATAATAATAATAATTTATTATTTGAAACATTTGAAAACCATCGGAATTGACAAAATCTCAGCTTTACTGAGATCGGCAAACATAATTCACTGCTACATCACGTAGTCTTAGGTGCTTGGGAAGCGCCTGACTGGTGATGAAATACGAAGTCCAGCATAGTGATCACGTTTGCTGTGTTGTATTGACATAATTTATTAGATTTGTATGCCGCCCCTCTCCAAAGACTCGGGGAGGCTAGAGAATGTAGAGAACAACAAAAATGATTAGAGGATTGGAGGCTAAAACAAACATTGCTGGCAGGAATTGTCTAGCTTAATGAAAAGAATTCAGAATAAAAAGAATAGGGGTGACATAAAGGGCTACCATAAATAAGACAGGATCAACTTTTTACCCCAAAGAACCTGAAGACAGGTCAAGAAATAATGGGTGGAAACAAATCAAGGAGAGAAACAACCTAGAACTCAGGAGAAAGTTAAAACAATCAATGGAATGACTTGCCTCCAGAAATTGTGAATGCTCCAATACTGAAGGTTTTTAAGAAGAGATTGGACAACCATTTGTCTGGAATGGTATAGGGCTATGATGGTGAACCTATGGCATGCGTGCCACAAGTAACACGCAGAGCCATATTAGAGGGCACGCAGGGTATTGCCCTATGTCAGCCATAGCACACATGCGCGTACTGAGCAGCTGATTTTCAATCTTTGGGAAGGCCATTTTGCCCTTTGGAGACATCAAGGAAGCTTCCCTGAAGCCCTGGAGGGCAAAAAAGCACAAGGGGCAAACTGGAAGTCCATTTTTCTGAACTTCTGGTTTGCCCATTAGGCCGTTTTTCACTGTCCCAGGCTTCAGGGAGGCTTGTAAAGATGCGCAGGGGTGGGAGGATTGTGCACATGTGCAGGGGCAGCATGAAGAGTGCGCATGTGTGGAGGGGAGGGTTGTGGGCATAAAACGTAGCAGGAAAGACTTAATGGACTCAATCTGTATATTCTGGAGGACAGAAGGGAAAGGGGGGACATGATCGAAACATTTAAATATAGGAGTGGACAAATAAATGGAAACACAGACTTTTTGGCATCATAATGTTTGAACATGTTCAAATCAATCAAACTTGACACATTTTAATGTTGTTTTTTTTTTAATTCTGTTATTTGATATGTTTTTTTAAACTACCTTTTTTTTACAGAAATTTAAGGAAATTGATTATAACCTGTATAACCTTCTAGAAATGGCAGACCTCTCAGACTTTCAAAGAGGCCAAATTGTTGGTGCTCGAATGGCAAGTGCTAGTGTAACAGCAAGTGTCCGAATGTTTGGCGTAATGTCTCAAAAGTAATGACTGCTTTTGAGAGAGAAGGGAAAATGTCCTCAGCCAAGCACAGGTCTGGTCGAAAGTCGAAGTTGTCCGAGAAAGACCGTCAGACTCTAAAGCAAATTGTTAGAGCGGATCGCAAGACCGCAGCTCCTAAAATCACTGCAGAGCTCAATAGACATGTACAGAAACCAGTTTCCACAAAAACTGTTCGAAGGGAGTTTCACAAATCTGGATTCCACGGAAGAGCTACAATTAGAAAACCTCTGCTCTCAAATACATATGTACGAAATGCCTTCCATCTTGCGGAAGAAGGTCACAAAACTACACCATGTTTTATTAGGAATTAAGTAGCCAAGGAACTAAACCTATTTCTACATGATTGCTAAGAGCTAATACCAATTTGATGTATATCAATCAGTCAATAACTTTCCAGGAATTACCTCAAGTGCAGGCAAGGAAGTCTCTCTGAATTAAAAAAAACTGTACAATCAAAAGTAGAAATAAAAAATTGACATATTTTACAATGGATAAATGAAAACTTTTAAGGAAGGTATTTCCAGGTATTTTTACTTCAAAGTGCCGTGAAGAAAGTTGTCCATGGAAAGAGGGAAGAAACCTAATTGCTTGCCTGACCTTTTGGGGACAAGGATTCTGTTCTTCAGATGCTAAATTGAAGTCCATTTTATCGCTTGCAAATCAACTTGTTTAATGCTCTGTTTGATGACCGCTGAAAATATCCTGAAACATTAACATTATTTTATCTCCTGGAAATGATAATTTCATCAGTCTGGTTCTTTAATTTCTTCTTATGACAGGCTGGCTGTATTCATACAACCAGGGGTGGGCTACTGCCCGGATGGTGGGGAACGCAGGGGGGTAGCAAAAATGGAGCTCCATCCCAGAGCACCAATTTTCACTGAAAGATGTTGAAAGAAAATGCAGGGCGTCCTGCATAAGCCACGCCCACAGTGTGGTAGTAAACATTTTGGTAGCCCTTCACTGCTTACAACATATTGTAGTGAATGATGGCTAATGATTGATTTGCTATTGATACAAAGTAGCTGATCACTTAATGAATTCAGAGTTAAGTGTGAAGAATTTACAGAAAATTGATTATTTGGACAAATCATGGATATGAGTCTTGCAAACAACCATTATTATTATTATTATTATTATTATTATTATTATTATTTATTAGATTTGTATGCTGCCCCTCTCCGCAGACTTATAATAGAAAAGTATCATAACAAGATTTTAAACAATTGCTTAATAAGAACATAGGAACATAAGGAGAGCCATGCTGAATCAGGCCAAAGCCTATCGAGTCCAGCATTCTGTGTCACACAGTGGCCCACCAATTGTCCATGGGGATCTTGAGCAGAAAGAGAAGGCAAGACCCTCCCTTTCCCTTGACCCCCAACAAATGGTACTCAAGGGAATCCTGCCTGCCTAGAGGCAGCACTTGGACATCCGTTTCAATAACCACCGATACACTTGGCATCCATGAATCTGTCTAATCCTGCCTTGAAGCTATCAAGGCTGACAGCTGTCACAACCTCTTCTGGAAGTGAATTCCATAAACCAACAATCCTCTGGGTGAAGAAACATTTCCCTTGTTTTGTCCTCACTTTCTTACCTATGAGCTTTAGGGAGGGCCCCCTTGTCCTAGTATTGTGTGATAGAGAAAAGAATTTTTCTCTATCCACCTTTTCTATCCCATGCATGTTTTTATACACTTCGATCAAGTCACCCCTTAAAGGCCGTCTTTCAAGGCTGAAGAGACCAAGGCGTTGCAACCTGGTTTCATAAGGGAGGTGCTCCATTTCCTTTATCATTCTTGTTGCCCTTTTTTGCACCTTTTCCAGTTCCATTATATCCTTCTTGAACTGCGGTGTCCAGAACTGTAATATAATCTACCTTAACAAAATCATAAATATAATTTTAAAAAATCAGACCTAAACTTCATAATGAAAAATAATTTGAATGGAAAAACAGGACGTGCCTCTTATCTGCCTCTGTTTCTTTTTTCCTCTGCCTGACTGCTTCCCTTCTTTCTATGATTTTCTATCTTCCCATTAGATACAGTGCATTTCACACACAGGATGTTTACAACAAAGGCCTCAGTTGGAGCAAGCAGCTGCTCATATCCACTCCCCAGGCCTGTGATGGAAGGAATGTAATTGAAAACACTGGCCCTTTTTCAAATACCAGGTCTGATGGATGTAGAAACAATGTCAAGTGGAAAACTTTCAGTGGTGGTGTGTGCAAATAGTTCACAGTGATTCAACTAAAAAGTGGAGCACAAATTTTCCATTCAGAAGAAAGAAGCTGAAAAAGGTATATAACAGCCAATGTCATCCAATTGTAAGGAACACATTCCTGGCACCCCAATTCTCGCAGGGAATAATGGCAAAGAAGAAGGCTTCATGTTCTCCATTCCAACTAAAAACCCTAGTGCAGTGATGGTGAACCTATGGCACGGGTGCCACAGGTGGCACACGGAGGCATATCTGCTGGCACGCAAGCCATTGCCCTAGCTCAGCTCCAACGTGCAAATATGTGCCAGCCAGCTGATTTTTGGCTCGCACAGAGGCTCTGTGTTGTGGTTAGCTCTGGCCCAGCTCCTGCCCCAAGGACTGTGAATGTGGGCGAGACATCCACATGCTGCAGGCCTGTTTTGCCCCCGGTGGA
This sequence comes from Erythrolamprus reginae, assembly GCF_031021105.1. Taxonomy (NCBI): domain Eukaryota; kingdom Metazoa; phylum Chordata; class Lepidosauria; order Squamata; family Dipsadidae; genus Erythrolamprus; species Erythrolamprus reginae. The sequence goes on along the minus strand of NC_091963.1, from coordinate 99,809,200 downwards.
ATCTGCTGATGAAGGCTCCTCTGACCAAGAAGTCATGAGTGACAGGGAGGAGGAGAGTGTGGCAGACAGCTCAGAAGGAGATCAATTATCTAGCTCCTCCTTGGATTCAGAACAAGAGTTAATGATACAGCCACACATGCGGAGAGCGATGCATAGGCAACAACAACTGAGAGATTATTATCAAAGAAAATGAGGCCACCTGTGGTTGGGTGGGGTTGTGGTAATTAGTGAGGCTGCTATAAATAGCAGCCTGTGGGTTTGGCCATTGTGGAGGATTATCTGATTGTTGTGTTTCATGACTGCTTTGCTGACTTTGATCTTTGTGTGCTGATTTTCCCCCGCTTTGAAACTAACCCAGAGCAAAGTATGTTTCACTTTGTGAAAGAAGAAGGACTGTGAATTGCCTCACAGCTGCAAGCTAAGTATCACAGAACTGATAAGGGACTTGTACAAATTACCAATTGGTTTGGAGACAAAGTGCTCTTTGCTATACAAAAAGAGTGCTCTGTTTATTTGCGTTTTCGGTATAAAGAACATTGTTTTGAATTTTCAAACGTGTGTGTGTCTGAAATTGTATCTGTGCATTTTTGGGAGGATTCTACCAGAGAGCTCGACAGAACACTCTGGGAGGGCGTTTTTTGCTTCCAGAGAGCCTCCAGTGGGGTGGGGGAAGCTGCTTTCATCCTCCCCTGGAATTGAATTATGGCTGTGGGCACTCGCACATGTGCGATAGTACATGCACACACTCGGCACCTGAGGGGAAAAAGGTTCACCATCACTGCCCTAGTGTCATTCTCTATTTTTATTTATTTATTTTGTCAGAACATTTACAAGATAGCAGGTATTGGGTTATAAACATAAACATAAATAAAATAAATACAGATAAATAAGGGCAGTAAGACAGGGATGGTACTACCTTTGCTTATCAAGAACCCTTTGGAATCCCTTGAAATAACTTGAGGAAGCACTTAAGAGTGGAAATGTACAGTAAGTGTACAGAAAAAGATCACATGTAACTCCCATCCATACTTCTCTTAAAAGTTTCCTCTGTGAATGGTGATTTTGTTGAGAAAGAACAAAAGAAAAAGGGGGGTAATAATAATTTAGAAAACAAAAGATAATTAACAAAAGAAAAAGGGGGGTAATAATAATTTAGCCCTTAAATAAACTAATAGTATAATATAATTTGTTTAAACAAATCATTTATCATCAAAGCTTTTTAAAGGCGAACATCTGAAAATTTTTCATTTGTTTCACTTTACTCCTCGTTGCATCCAATTAAAATGGATTCCCTCCCCCTTTGTTGCCTTTAGTCAATGGTCTAGATTAGAAAATATAAAATGCAAAATATTGAACTCTCACAATTGAATTTATTATTTACTACCATAAGTAAAACAATTTCTCCAGCTCCTCATTTTAAATACTGAACCGCTCACTATGTGCAGCCCAAGACAATACAAATTATTATACAAGAAAAACAAACAATTGCCCCTACTCTCCAATTCTAAATCCATCCTGGTCCGAAATCAGAACAGAAATCCATAAACTAATTAACTGTTCATTTCCTCACCAATGAATAGCTTTAAGCATCTTCACAAAACATGCTCAATCCAAGCAGCTAATTAACACAAAACAGGTATGCAGCAGCAGTGGTTTGCTCCTGGTTTGGCCCAATTTGGTAAACCGATAATGGCGGCCACGGTACACTCTGCCCTCTCGCCTGGGACGCTCTGGCCATCCACCCAAGATGCTTCACCCTCCCGCCCGGGATGTTTCTGCGCATGCACGAACCGGTAGTGGCAGGGTTTAGGATCCACTCCTGGTATGCAGCACTATTCATTCAGTCCTGTAAGATAATAATAATAATAATAATCATCATCATCATCATTTATTAGATTTGTATGCTGCCCCTCTCCGAAGACTCCGGGCGGCTCACAACAATAATAAAACAGTGTGACAATGTAAACAAATCTAATATTAAAGAAATCATCTTAAAACCCCTCATTTAAAAATCATGCAACACACGCATTCCATACATAAAACTATAAAAAGCCTGGGAGAGATGTCTCAATTCCCCCATGCCTGGCGATATAGGTGGGTCTTAAGTAGTTTGCAAAAGACAAGGAGGGTGGGTGCAGTTCTGATCTCTGGGGGGAGTTGATTCCAGAGGGCCGGGGCTGCCACAGAGAAGGCTCTTTCCCTGGGGCCCGCCAGACAACAATTTAAGAATACATTAATAGCCCATAATTAAACCATGCATATCTCCCAATCACTCATGACCGGATCTAGATAGTGACCTCATAGTTGTAAATAGAATTGTCAAGCCGGTGCAGACGTTAATGGCTTACCACACTATCTATAGTAGGCCTGATGTTTATGGGAACTTGGGAAGGGTGATTTTTATGAGGGAAGAGATGCAACCACAAAGCATTCGTCCGAGTGGTTGAAGGCCATCATCCTATGGAAGGAGGAGTTGCCATTCTGGCACAATCTGAATGGGTAATGTGATAAGTTTGTGGGTGAGGGACAAGGGATGTAAACTTTCAACTGGCTGGAAAACTCAGATTCCCATTGCAGGATGGCTCCGGAAATAAATTGGAACTTTGAGGAGTACAGTGTTCCCTCAATTTTCGCGGGTTCGAACTTTGCGAATAGCCTATACCATGGTTTTTAAAAAAATATTAATTAAAAAATACTTCACGGTTTTTTTCTATACCACGGTTTTTCCCGCCCGATGATGTCATACATCATTGCCAAACTAATGATTTTTGCAAATAAATAACAAAAAAAATAATGATTGTTAATAAATAATTATGTTTATAAATATCAGGATCACTAAGTGTCTTATTCAATGATGAGTACCAGTAATAATGGTGAGTAAATTGTTGTTAAGGGAATGGGAAATGGTAATTTAGGGGTTTAAAGTGTTAAGGGAAGGCTTGTGATACTGTCCATAGCCAAAAATGGTGTATTTACTTCCGCATCTCTACTTCGCGGAAATTCAACTTTTGCGGGCGGTCTCGGAACGCATCTCCTGCGAAAATCGAGGGAACACTGTACTTTCACTTGGACTCTGATTTAGTTTGGATCCTACCTGAACCTTGACTAGAATTTGAAATGAAGGTTAGTTATTGATTTCATATTCTACATAGCAATAAACGGAAATTACAGCCTGCCCAGATTCAACCAACATGCTGAATCTCAACTGAATCACTTGTGATAGCGGGAAAGGATCACAGGATGAGGATACAATAGCAGCACATATTTTCTGCTAACTAAGTAGCATAGTTAAGTATGTCTATGGGCATGTCTATTGTCATGTACCGGCAACACACTATGAAACGAAAACAACCTTTTCACATAACTCACAAAAGACATTGATCAACGCAACCTTTAGACATACAACAATCACTACGAACAAAGCCCTAAAATATTGACTGCATAGACAAAAACGTGCTCGTCAGATAAATACCAGCATTATCTAAAAAAATTCAACTAACACTACACAATGAACTAATAAAAAATTAAGGGAAATTTACACCAACTACAAATCTAAATCAGAGGTTGTATATAATGGAAGTGCCAGCTAAATAGCCGGCACCTTTTCTTTTTCCCATTTTTTCCAAATCCCCTTTACTTCTCTCTTTTTCCTAATCTCCCCTTCCCATCTTTCCTAATCTCCCCTTCTTCTATCTTTCCTATCTTCTACCTTTCTTTCTTCCCTCTTTTCTTCTATTTCTGTCATAGTACAATATATATGATTGTTATGCCATGTATCATATTTATTTCTGTTCCATTTTTAATGTATATAATTAATAAAGATTCTTTTTTTAAAAAAAGAATGTCTATGGAGATTCTCAGTTATCCAGGTCATGGTTGTCCCAAAGGTGCTTTTTTTAAAGACAACTGGACTTTCTTATTTTTCTTTTAAAACATTTTGCTTCTCATCCAAGAATCTTTTTCAGCTCTCTTCAACGATAGTTGCCTCTTGAAAAAGCACCTTTGGGACATACCATTTCCCCAAAAATAAGACGTACCCCAAAAATAAGGCATGTCAGAGGTTTTGCAGAATTTGCTAATATAAGGCAACCCACGAAAATAAGGCGTAGTCAAGTTTACATACGTTACGGTGGGAAAACATACGGTACCATTCAAAGCTGTTCATAACGGTACCGTAATAAAGTGACGTCCCCTGCTGGCCCCTTCCATCGCTTTGTACCATCCAGTACAGCAGACACAGCCTGCTGCTGTCTCACCACCATTACAGTCTCCACTACAGTGCGTAGACTGTAGTTCCTCTGGTGGTCGGAAGCTGCAATAGCGGGAATATACTGTTGTACCATATAAGTGCCGTCATTTGTGTGGGTGGGTGCCATACTGACAGGTACCGTACTGTAATCAGTGTACCGTACGGTATACTTTCTTTAGGGATGTCAGCTTTTCTGCCTGTGAATTTGTCTTATTTGAGAAATATAAGGCACCCCCCGAAAATAAGTCCTAGCACAACTTTTGGAGCAAAAATTAATATAAGACGGTGTCTTATTTTCGGGGACACACGGTAGTTAAGAATGTTGCATAAAAACACCTTCTGAACCCGATTCAATTAAATAATAGCTTTTGCTTTCACAATTTATCAGCCGGATTCACACATTATGCTAATCCATGATTCCCCTAACCATGGCTTATTGATTAGCTAGATTTGTAACACACTGAGACATGATTTACAACCACCGTGGTTAATAATACTAAATTAAAATTAAACCAGCCACACTGCAACTCCATTTAGCTTTTGAGACTATATTATTATGTGCCTGCTTACTAATTGCTTACATCTGGAATGGTGTACTCTGGGAAAACTAAAATACAAGACTTCTGAGTCATGGAAAGTTAGAAAACCAAATAAGTGTATGGTTACCAAGACTACCCTATTCTGAGCAGGGTGCAGAGCACAGCCTTCGCTATAAAGGAATCTCTTTATAGTTACCAAAGTAAAAACATATGTTTTCTATCAACATAAATCAAAGTAACAATCACAACTGTTTTTAATTGTACATTCAGTATTAACCCTTTCATAATATTTTTAATGAAACCATAACACATAGAAAACGCAGTAGGAATTTTAATGCAAAATTAAGAACCAATAGTTTGAATGATAAATTTTGGGGAAACTTCCTTGCTTATTGTCTTATCATTCTGATCATGCTATTTTATTCTATGTGTTCCTGACAATGTATACTGTTGAGTTTTAGTATTGAAAAGTCATGAGGCATGTTTAGTGACAACAGCTCTTTATTTATTTTTGGGGGTAATTTTTTAAAAATTGTTCCTCCGTACAAACTTTTTTCCATACTTTTCAAAATAGTTGGATTACAATAACAACAGTATTTAGTTAATAAATCATATATAATTGTCCCCCTGAAAGTTTAATAGTTCCAAATTAAGTTATTTTCAGTATCAATCATACCCCCCCAATCTTGACCTCTAACTTTGAAGAGGTCTGTTCTAGATACAGTGGTACCTCTGCCTAAGAACGCCTCTACTTAAGAACTTTTCTAGATAAGAACTGAGTGTTCAAGATTTTTTTGCTTCTTCTTAAGAACCATTTTCTACTTAAGAAACCGAGCCCAGAAAAAGTTCCCAGGAAATTTGAGAGCGGCACGAAGCGCCAGACAGTTTCCTGCCATTCCCCCTGGGTTTCTCTCTCTGGCGCAGTGTATGGGAGGCAGCCTCGCGCCGGGTGTATGGGAGGAGCGTACTCGCCGCCTCAGAGTCCTTCTTTTTTTTTAAGCCTTAAAGTTTTGGATTTTTTTAATTCCTCTCATCTCACCTTCTTCCTTCAGCAGCAACTGTCCTCCTCCTCTTCTTCCTCCTCCTCCTCCAACCCAAATTCTGAGCTTTTATTTCTTTCCTAATAGGTTTGCATGCATTATTTGCTTTTACTGTACACTGATTCTATGGGAAAAATTGCTTTTACTTACAAACTTTTCTACTTAAGAACCTGGTCATGGAACGAATTAAGTTCTTAAGTAGAGGTACCACTGTACTTATATAAATAGTTGTGTTTATTGTATTCATATTCAGTGTTGCAGGCACTTGTCCCTATCTTTTTATGGTAGAATTTAGAGTCTACAATGTTTCTAATAATTTTTTCTCATTTGAATTTGTCATACTTTGTATTAATATGGTAGACAAAGTACGTGCTGCATTCATTCATCTTTTCTAATCATGTAGGGCAGGGGAAGTATTTCTTCTCCTTCTCTAATTCTTTTTGAGTTTGATTTCGGTATATTTCAAATATATTCTAGTCCGAAAAGCAGAAGCCAAAACAAAACTGGTTATGAGTTTGATGGCTTATATAATGCCTTAGGAGAAAAACTATCAAAACCATAAAACTATATACAGTATTGTCTCTTTTAATATGGCATATCTCATATGATGGTCAAGGCAGATAGGGGAGCAACATATGTAAGATGGCAGGCATGATGTCATGGTGCAATGCCCATGTTTTTTGCATGCCTGCAGGGGTGGCAAGGGGGAAGTCAGAATGATACATACAATATCACAACATAAACCCTGCATCTTTCCTATGATCTTTGCAAGTTTGTATGAATTCCCCAAAGGGGCAGAACTTGTTGCACAATATTCCTTTCTTTTCCTTAATAAAAGCAGCAGGATAAATTTGGTTTGTAGATACCGGTGATCCAACAAGTTAAGAATTTGGCAAGTCTCAATAAACAAAATGTATGTATGTATGTATGTATGTATGTATGTATGTATGTATGTATGTATGTATGTATGTATCAGTAATAAATATGTATCAGTAATAAAAATGTATCAGAAATAAATGTATGTATGTATTTATCAGTAAGGGGCGAGTATAAGTGCACTAGAGTGCCTTCTGTTCCCTGTCCTATTACTCTCCTATATCTCCTATACCTTTCTTCTATTCCTATATCTCTTCTTCTATTCTTTCTTAGATATACAGTATTTTACTATGAGTATATCCTCTATAACCTTCATCATGTATTTTACTATGTGTATACCCACTAAAACCCTCATTGTATATTGGACAAAATCAATCAATCAATCAATAAAATAAATAAATAAATGTATGTATCCTGTATTTATTTATTTATTAGATTTATAGGCCGCCCTTCTCCTCACAGACTTAGGGTGGCTTACAGAATAAAAAAATAACAAGATAAAAATTATACAATACAGTGAAAACATCAAGAAAAAATAGACGTAAACCCAATGTTAAACAATCAATCATCCCTCATTCATACTACTGGCTGTACCCAAACTATTGTTCACATCCCCCAGCTTGCTGGCATAGATGTGTTTTCAACGCCTTTTGCAGGGCGAGAAGAGTGGGGGCGGTATGAATCTCTGGGGGAGTTGGTTCCAGAGGAGCCCTGATAGAGAAGGCTCTTCCCTGTGGACCCACCAATCAGCATTGTTTGGCTAATGGGACCCAGAGAACGCCGACTCTGTGCGACCTAACTGGTCACTGGGACACATGAGACAAAAGATGGTCCCATCAATAATCTGATCCAATGCCATGTTGGGGTTTATAGGTAATAACCAATGCGTTGAATTGCATTCTGAGACTGATCAGCAGCCAGTGCAGCTCACGGAGTGCTGGACTGATATGGGACTCTGACTGCGACTGACTGAAGAGGAGTAGGAGAACCACTGCAAAACTGTGCCCCCCATTGCCAACCCCTCCAATCAGTGCAGAAGGATACTATGGTCAATGGTATCAAAAGCTACTGAAAGGTCAACTAGCACCAGGATAGAGTCTTCGGAGAGGGGCGGCATACAAATCGAATAAATAATAATAATAATAATAATAATAATAATAATAATAATAATAATAATAGAGGAAAATCTACTCCTATCCCAGGCCCACCAGAGATCATCCATCAATGCGACCAAAGCAGTTTGGGTGCTGTAGCCAGCCCTGAAACCAGACTGATAAAGGTCCGGCTAATTGGCTTCATCCAAGGACCACAGGAGTTTGAGTACCACCACCTTCTCAACAACCTTGCCTAAAAAGGGAAATTTGGAGACTGGATGGTAGTTGGATCCAGGGAAGGCTTCGTGCCATGTACCATGTGCTATGTGCCATGTGGCATGAATCAGGGCTGCCCGTTATCTCTAATAGAGACACTGGCCAATAAAATAAGAGAGGATAATAATTGGGAAGGATATAAAATTGGAGAGTTAGAAATAAAATTAAACTTATTTGCAGACAATGCAATTATATTGACTCAGACTCCAATAGAAATTATTACAGAAATTAAGATCACATTACAAGAGTTTAAACAGAAATCGGGGTTATCAGTTAATATGGTAAAATCAGAGATTATGTGTTTAAATACAGGTCCAAGAGAACAGGTAGAAATTAGGACAGAGTCTGGATTGAAGCTGGGACTAAAGAAAATGAAATATTTGAGAATATGTTTATGATATGATACTCAGTTATACATCTCCACCCTATGTCCAGTCAACGAAGCAGTGGAAGTGATATGCCGGTGCCTGGAGGCTGTTGGGGTCTGGATAGGTGTCAACAAACTCCAACTCAACCCAGACAAGACGGAGTTGCTGTGAGTCTTGCCTCCCAAGGACAATTCCATCTGTCCATCCATTACCCTGGGGGGGAACTACTGACCCCCTCAGAGAGGGTTCGCAACTTGGGCGTCCTCCTCGACCCACAGCTGACATTGGAACATCATCTTTTGGCTGTGGTGAGGAGGGCGTTTGCCCAGGTTCACCTGGTGCACCAGTTGCGGCCCTACTTGGACAGGGAGTCATTGCTCACAGTCGCTCATGCCCTTATCACATCGAGGTTCGATTATTGCAACGCTCTCTACATGGGGCTACCTTTGAAAAGTGTTCAGAAACTTCAGATCGTGCAGAACGCAGCCGCGAGAGCCATCGTGGGGCTTCCAAGATTCGCCCACGTTTCTTCAACACTTCGTGGCTTGCATTGGCTGCCGATCAGTTTCTGGTCACAATTCAAAGTGTTGGTCATGACTTTTAAAGCCCTACATGGCATTGGATCAGAGTACCTCCGGAACCGCCTGCTACCACACGAATTCCAGCAACCGATAAGGTCCCACAGAGTTGGGCGGGTCCCATCGACTAAACAATGTCATTTGGCAGGCCCCAGGGGAAGAGCCTTCTCTGTGGCAACCCCGGCCCTCTGGAACCAACTCCCCCCGGAGATTAGAACTGCCCCCACCCTCCCTGTCTTTCGTAAACTACTCAAGACTCACTTATACTGCCAGGCATGGGGGAGTTGAGACACATTTCCCCCAAGCTTTTTTATACTTTGTTTTATGTTTGGTATGAATGTGCTGTTTTGTTTTAAATAATGATAGGGTTTTATATGTTTTTTAATATTAGATTTGTTCCACTACTATATTGTTTTTATTGCTGCTGTGAGCCGCCCCGAGTCTTCAGAGAGGGGCGGCATGCAAATCTAATTAATAATAATAATAATAATAATAATAATAATAATAATAATAATGGTTATTAAGGAATCCGGGGAAAATAGTGGAGGTCAATTATAGATAGATATGGAGGAAAGTGATAAAACAGATGAATAGTTGGAAAGAGAAAGGATTAAGAAGAATAGCAAAGATAAGGGCATTAAAAATGATGTGTTTCAGGGATTGCCAGGTGTCTTACAAGGGGCAAAATTAAGGGAATGGAACAGAAGATTAAATTATTGGGTAGAAGAAGATTAAAGACCAAGAGTAAGGAAAAATTGGCTAATAGCAAATGAAGAAGATGGAGGATGAGGTAGATAGCTTAGAATTGTATTGAGATGCATTCCAAATCGAAAGATTAATGAAACTGCAATATTTGAAAAGAAATGGGTTAAATTGGAAAAAGAGATTAATAGGACAAGGATTAGACAGTTAATATTTACAAGTTGGTATAAAATGATTTCAATAAATTAATAGGCCCTTTGAAAGGGGCCTTCGAAATTTGGAAAAAATAGCAGGGGAAATTAGGATTAAATAAGGATTAGGAACTGGACTAAGAGACGAAGACAAAGCCATTTATCATAATCAGACAACAGAAAAAGAATCCCATGCTGGATTGGTTATCACTAGAATTTATTTATTTTTATTTATTTTTATTTATTCATTTGTCCAATACACAAATACATAGGAAGAAAAATAGACATGTAGTAATATATATAAGGATAAAGTGAACTTAGAGGAGAGGATATATGAAAGGAAGAAAAGACAATTGGGCAGGGGACGAAAGGCACACCAGTGCACTTATGTACGCCCCTTACTGGCCTCTTAGGAACCTGGAGAAGTCAATCGTGGAGAGTCTAAGGGAGAAATGTTGGGGGTTAGGGGTTGACACTATTGAGTCCGGCAATGAGTTCCACGCTTCGATAACTCGATTGTTGAAATCATATTTTTTACAGTTTGGAGCGGTTCATATTAAGTTTCAATCTGTTGCGTGCCCTTGTGTTGTTGCAGTTGAAGCTGAAGTAGTCTTTGACCGGTAGGACGTTGCAGCATATGATCTTGTGGGCAATACTCAAATCGTGTTTTAGACGCCGTAGTTCTAGGCTTTCTAGGCCCAGGATTATTAGTCTATTTTTGTAGGATATTCTGTTTCGAGTGGAGGAGTGAAGGGCTCTTCTGGTGAAATATCTTTGGACATTTTCAAGGGTGTTGATGTCTGAGATGTGGTATGGGTTCCAGACAGATGAGCAGTAGTCTAGGATGGGTCTGGCAAGGACTGCTGGACAAAAAGTGAGTTACATGGGTTAGAGAAAGACCTGGAGACCATACACACATACACACATACACACATGGGAATGGTCTCAGATGTGTCAGATAGGGATCCCAACAATGTACAACAGGAATCCCAGTTGCCAAGGCAGCCACTGACATAATCAAATGTATTGTATGTGTTGTACAGAGATACATCTGATAGCTACATGTTCCTTCTAGTCAGTGTTCATGAGGTGATGGTGGAAGAAGGGACTCCAGATCTAATTCCTGCTCTGCAGATTCCTCAGGACTCAATTGTTAAACTTCCACATGAAGCTACTGGGTGAGACCATTTGAGGACAAGTATTAGGCTGATGACCCAAGTGATACCATAGAGGTTGTGTTTTCATGTCTGCAGGCTCAGTATCTAAGATTTGGATGGGGAACATCAGATTTCAACCCAATCCTAGCAAAACCAAGTGTCTTATTTTTTTTTTTTTTTTGTTTGTTTGTTTGTTCGTCCGTCCGTCCGTCCGTCCGTCCATCCATTAATTCATTCATTTGAGTCTGGGAATTTTCCATTGTTAATTCTGTATGAGGTTTACTCCCTTAGACAGAACCAGTATGCAATTGGGGGTGGGGGACATGATTCCTACTCAGAGCTGACAGCTATGTCCAGGTGGGATTTTGCACAACTTGTTATGTACTCATTTACTCATTCCTGGACCAAGAAACTCTACTCACAATCACTCATGCCTTGTCTCCTGCCAAATGCACTACTATAATGTGCTTTTGCATTGGAATTGCCTACCGTATGAACAGCACATAGAAGCTGTGATTGATGCAGACTGCAGTGGTGCAGGCAATTATACACACATTCTTCAATCAGCACTTTAGACTCTGCTCCACAAAATGCATTGCTTGTCTGTATGCTCCAGTGTTCGATTCAAGATGTTGGCAATTGTCTATAAATCCTAGTCCCCAGTCATGTTAGCCATTCTATTATGTGTGGCAGGTATCATTTGTTAAGGAATATTAATTGTAGAGCCCAGGAAGAGAATCTTTTCTGTTGTGGTACCTTTCCTTAATATCTATGGAGACTGTCAGTCATCCAGGTCATGGTTGTCCTGAAGGTGCTTTTTCATGGGGCAACTGGACTTTCTTTCTTTTTTCTTTGAAGATGTTTCATTTCTCACCCAAGAAGATACTTCAGCTCTTGGATGAGAAGCAAAACATCTTTAAATAAAAAACAGAAAGTCCAAAAAGTCATGAAAAAGCACCTTTGGGATACCCAACATTAAGAACATCACTTCCCTCCCCCAAGATATTAGATTGGTAGCAATCCTGCTGGCCTTTTTGTAATGCCTTAAATATATAGTCTTGCTAGCTTGCTTGCAGGCTTGGGAATCTGGATCTGCAGCAGAGACTTTACAAAGGTTATGTTGATGGATTATTGATTGTTTTATTTTAATTCAATTGCTGATTGCCTGTGTGTGGTTTTCATTGTCAAAAGCACACAACAGATTTAAACTTAATATTAATCGCTCCAAACTTGACTGTAAAAAATATGACTTGTCGAAGCGTGGAACTCATTACCGGACTCCATAGTGTCATCCCCAAACCCCAACACTTTACCCTTAGATTATCCACGGTTGACCTATCTAGATTCCTAAGAGGTCAGTAAGGGGCGAGTACAAGTGCACTAGAGTGCCTTCAGTCCCCTGTCCTATTGCTATCCTATATCTCCTATACCTTTCCTCTATTCCTATATCTCTTCTTCTATTCTTTCATTGATATATTCTATTCCTATATCTTCTTTTCTATTATTTCTTAGATATATTTTACTATGAGTATCTCCTCTATAACCTTCATCATGTATTTTACTATGTGTATATATATATATACCCACTAAAAACCCTCATTGTGTATTGGACAAAATAAATAAATAAATAAAATAAAATCACCCAAAGTTGTAAATTTGAATTGAACAGATTTATCAATTGATGGATGAATTTAAAAAAATCATTTATAATTCATAAATAAATTCATAAAAAATAAATAAATTCAGCAAAACTGGAGCTCAACCTCCCTCTTTTTGTGCATTAACTGTTGATGAGAGAGGGACATGAAATTATTTATTCTGCCTCCTGTTGCTGAAACAGGATCCTAGTAGAAACTCTCCAATCTCTTGTTGAAATACCCAGGTTTCCTGACTCTACTTCCCATCATATTTCTCACAATAGGAGGCAGTGGGATTGAAATTACAGTCCCACCCTGTCTATGAAACCCTAACTCGACCTTGAACCAAATGGGTATTTTTTGCTTCACAGGATCTTTCCATGAATTACTCCCCTAACATCATGTGGTAATGAATCCCATAGATTAATTGCAAGTCTTTTTAAAAATCCCCAATTCATCTCCTGCCAATGGTCCCAAATGTTTTGGAATACCTATAAATGGTTTAATGCCGGAAAGAAAAGCTCGGAAAACACTGACAATCTGAACTTCAAATAGGTTCAGTGGCTGGGTTTACACATATGGTACTAAGCCATGGTTCATTTGGACAGGGAGTCACTGCTCACAGTCGCTCATGCCCTCATCACCTCGAGGTTCGATTACTGCAACGCTCTCTACATGGGGCTACCTCTGAAAAGTGTTCGGAAACTTCAGATCGTGCAGAACATGGCCGCGAGAGCTATCGTGGGGCTTCCTAGATTCACCCATGTTTCTGCAACACTCCGTGGCCTGCATTGGCTGCTGATCAGTTTCCGGTCACAATTCAAAGTGTTGGTTATGACCTTTAAAGCCCTCCATGGCATTGGACCAGAGTACCTCCGGAACTGCCTGCTACTGCACGAATCCCAGCGACCGATAAGGCCCCACAGAGTTGGCCTTCTCTGGGTCCCATCGACCAAACAATGTCGTTTGGTGGGCCCCAGTGGAAGAGCCTTCTCTGTGGCAGCCCCGGCCCTCTGGAATCAACTCCCCCCGGAGATTAGAACTGCTCCCACACTCCTTGACTTTCGTAAATTACTCAAGACCCATCTATACCGCCAGGCTTTAAAAAATATATTTATGTTTGGGTATGTACGTATACTATGTTGTTTGCTTTTTTAAATACGATAGGGTTTTATGTGGTTTTTAATATTTGATTTGTTTTTGCTGGAATATTGTTTTTATTATTGTTGTGAGCCGCCCTGAGTCTACAGAGAGGGGCGGCATACAAATCTAATAAATTGAATTGAATTGAATTCTAATTCTAATTCTAATTAAATGAAGATATAATATTTGATCCAACCATAACAATAAATCATAAAACATAATTAATAACTGATGGTTATGCTACGTTCAATTATCCTGTAAACCAAAATTAAACAAATCATATTATAGCATGTGTATCTCACCCGTGTGTAAACATTCCTGGGCTAGGAATGCAACAATGAGGAAAGGAACATCTTCTGAATTTTTGTGATACTTCTTGTGAGCTAGATATATCTATTGTTATGGTAATTTCCTGGTTTCAGATTTTCTGATAGTCAGAATAATTTATTTTATCTAAACTAGCTTTATCTAAACTAGTTTTAGATGTGGGTATGTTCAAGTCAAATTTTATTCCTGGCAATTGTCTACACAACTACCTGCAGCTTTCTTGGTAAGGCTTTTCAGAAGGGTTTGCCCTTTCTTCTTCCCAGGATTGAGAATGTTTGGCCTAAAGTCTTCCAGTTTCTAGCATGTTGCATTAATTACTATGCTAAACTGGCTTTTCTAATTGGTGTGAAAATATCCCAACATTCTGAAATTTACTTTGGACTGTTTTTATAATGTTGGTATGGATAAATCCTTATTTAAGCATAACCATAGGGCAGAGTCATATTAAAGCCAAATGTTCATTAAAGTCAGATTGAAGTAGACAAAATTTGCATATAGATTGTCCTTGACCTACGACCACAAATGAGCCCAAATTTCTGTTGCTACGTGAGACATATTTGAAATAAATTTTGTCCCATCCCATTTGTGACCTTTCTTGCCACAGTTGTCAAATGAATCACTGCAGTTGTTATTTATTTATTTATTTGTTTGTTTGTTTTGTCAAGTACGTATTGGTGGTATAGAGATATAATAATATTTATATACATAATACTAGTAAAAGAGAAACATTAGGACAGGGGATGGAAGGCACACTTATGCACGCCCTTTATTGACCTCTTAGGAATTGGGAGAGGTCAACAGTGGATAGTCTAAGGGTAAGATTTTGGGGGTTGGGTGATGATACTACAGAGTCTGGTAGTGAGTTCCATCCATCAACTACTCGGTTACTAAAGTTGTATTTCCTTCAGTTGAGTTTAGAATGGTTTACTTTAAGTTTGTATCTGTTGTGTGCTGGTGTGTTGTTGTGCTTGAAGCTAAAGTAGTCATCGTCAGGAAGGCCGTTGTAGCAGATGATTTTATGGGCTCGTGTTTAATCTAGGATTGTAAGTCTAGTTGCACAGGGTATTCTGTTGTGAGTGGAGGAGTGGAGGGTTACATAACATTACGCTACGTCTAATAAATAATAATAAATGAATCTGGTTTCCCCATTGCTTATCAGAGGGTCGCAAAAGGTGATCACATGATCCCGGAACACAGCAATCATCATAAATATGAGTGAGTTGTCAAGCCTGTGAATTTTGATAACTTGACAACAGGGATGCTGCAACGAGATCGTAAGTGTGAAAAATGGTATTGAATGAATTATGGGTGAATGGTCTTTTAACATTGGGCTTTTTAGGATTTTGTATTTGTCTTATCTTATACTCTACTCTGAGTCTGCTGGAGAAGGGCGGCTTATAAATTCGAATAAATAAAATAAATAATAAAAGAATCTTGCAAATTTGATTGTGCTGCAACTTCTTCTTTTTCTTAAATTCAGTGAATTAGGGAGGCATCCGCCTGGGTCACTTCCAAATATTATCTCTTTGTTCTGAATTTTAAAAATTCTTCAGCTCTTTTTGCTTAGATAGTACCTGTGGTTCCTGCATACTGTATCTCTGACAAGGCCACCTTCCTTACTCTCTATGTTAGATCCTCGGAGGAAGAAGGATGTCTAGGCCGGTCCCATAGAACAGTGTTTTTCAACCAGTGTGCCGTGGCACACTAGTGTGCCGCAAGACATGGTCAGGTGTGCCGCGAAGCTCAGAGAGAAAGAAAGCAAGAGAGAGAAAAAGAAAGAAAGAGAGAAAGAGAGAAAGAAAGAGAGAGAAAGAAAGAAAGAAAGAAAGAGCGAGAGAGAGAGAAAGAGAACGAGAGATAAAGAAAGCAAGAGAGAGAAAAAACAAGAGAAAGAAAGAGAGAGAGCAAGAGAGAGAAAGAAAGCAAGAGAGAGAAAGAGGGAGGGAAGGAGAGAGAGAGAAAGACATAGAGGGAGGGAGGGAGGGAGGGAGAGAGAAAAAGAGCAAAAATGAGAGAAATGAAGGAAGAGAAAGAAAGAGGGATGGAGAGAGAGAGAAAGAAAGAGGAAGGAAGGGAGAGAAAGAGGGAGGGAGAAAGAAATAGAGTGAAGGGGAGAAAGAGAGAGAGAGATAATTTTTTGTCCAAACTTTTTTTAGCCGCTCCCCCCCCCCGCTCGATGTGCCCCAGGGTTTCGTAAATGTAAAAAAATGTACCGCGGCTAAAAAAGGTTGAAAATCACTGCCATAGAACAACCAAACCACTATAACTAACAGAACAGTACGAGCCACGCCTGGTAGCTATATATTCACTGCTGCCAAGCTTTGCATTTTCTCTCCAGAAACCTGGGACATAACACTCTAAATGACTGAGGTCTGTTTAACTTACCTTTGATTATGAGATTAAGACATTATGCAATCAAATGGGAAGATTGAGGTAATCAGGGAAGTCTTAGATCCTTCATCATGTTGTATGAATTCAGGTATCAAATCCCAAATAAAGAGGGAGAGGAGATTTGGGGGAAAAGTAATTTTGGGGCAAATGGTTTGACCTCAGACCTCAGACCATATACAAAAGAATCCCAAGTTAGTACAATACTCTGGCAGTTGGGTGGGAAAGGACATGGGAGGGGCTGGATATCTGCTTTTCTTTGCCTCTGATCAGACAGTTGCCAGGCAAGGATGCACAACAAGAATCTCTTATTTCCTATCTCTACGCCCTGTGGAAAGAGCCAAGGGAGGGTTTGGATGCTATTGTTGCTTCCATTGTTCATCAAGCTAGTTTGTCCCTTTCCCTTCCTGGCCAAAAGGTCCAGGAAGGAAGGCTTGAACCACGTGCTTTCTCTATTCAAGCTATACCCACGGGGACAATTTGACAGCTGGGTGTTCTTCCTTCCGGGATATACAATTGAATGGGTATGTATGACTTATCAATGTGTAGCAGTTAATTTTTCCTTTTGTGTTCTCTTTCACACACATAAGCACACACTCAAAGGAATTCAGACTAAAGGGTGATGGGATTCTTAAATCTACTGATGCTTTCATAATGAAGAGCAATAAGATGTTAACATATGAACAGGCAGGCTATGTGGAGGGAAACACAATTGTTGCTTTATTTATACTCCACCATTCCTGTGACAGCCTTGTTTTTGCAGCCTCCAATGTCACAATGTCATGCCATAACATTTTTATTTATTTAGTATTAGAGTTGAAAGGGACCTTGCGGATCATCAAGTCCAACCCCCTGCTCAAGCAGGAAACCCTACACTATCACAACCAGATGGCAGTCCAATTTTCTTTTGAATGTGTCAAGTGATGGGGCGTTCACAACCTCCCCTGGCAGGCTATTCCACTGGTTGATCACTCTCATCATCAGAAAATTCTTCCTTATTTCCAGGTTGAATCTCTCCTTGCTCAGTTTGCAACCATTGCTCCTGGTTTGGCCCTCTGGTGCCCTGGAAAATTTGCCTAGCTCCAGTGGCATTTCAGTTTCAAGTGTGTCACTGTGTAATTATCTATCTATCTATCTATCTATCTATCTATCTATCTATCTATCTATCTATCTATCTATCTATCTATCCATCCATCCATCCATCCATCCATCCATACATACATACATACATACATACATACATACATACATACATACAGTACATCCATCCATCACCCTTCTCAACCGACTCATGATGGCTTATAATAGAAATAAATACAAATATTACTTTGTCCAAGGCCCCAGTGCACAGAATGGGTGGGTAACATTCAATTTCAGACCAGCCCTGCCATGTAGGTTACTTTGAATGATAATGACTTCCCAGGATCTGTTAGTGAACTCTATGACTGTATCAGAATTTGAAACTGGTCCTTGGTTACTACATGTCATGAAACCTTCCATTGAAATATCATTGTAGGATCAACCTGATGAATGGAAGGGGTGGGCTTGCCACAAAAGCAGGGGTATCACTGCTGCTTCATGTCTGTCAAATGTTCATCCTTCCTTTACTAACTAAGTAACGAACCTGCTGCTGGTGTATTTCAAATGTGCCACATTACAACTCCAAATTTCTATGTTGCTCTTTCAGAGAATTTTAGCATCCTTTTAAAATGTCTCAGTTTTAGATAAGAATGAAATTAAAAACTGTCTAAAGTAGTGTATGGATGGATGCATGGACATATATCTATGTATGGTATAGGTATTTTAAATAGATTTTGAAAGAAACATGGCTATAGTAAAGAAACCATAAAATATAATATTAACAATGAAAATGTAAAAATATTTCCAATATTCTTTTTCCTACATCTGATTCTTTTTGTCTTAGTTCCTACTACCTTATGAGAAATTTCCTTCATTATAGTTTATAATTTATTCAATAATTAAGCCACAAATAAGTACTGTGAACCATATTATGGGCTAGTAATTGTCCCAAACCAAACAAACCAAACAAATAAACTAATCAGATAATATTTTGCTGTATTTTTCTATGAAAAATACACAAATAAATAAACTAGGCATATTGAGATCTACCAGATGTTCATATTTATCTATTTAGGCAATATTTCAAATATTAATATGTCATTAGATTTTACTTCTCATAATCTTTAACCAGCATTATTATGAATTAGAAGAGAAAATCCAATAGGTATGGAGGGCTGAAGAAAGTTGACAATGTTTAAGTCAAATTTGCAGTGATTAATCCATTATAGACTCTAATGGGAGAATGACATTTAGAGGTATTGTAAATGTGTCATAAATATATTTTCTATTTTCATATTGTTTAAAATCCACAACAATCTTCTTAGATGGTAAATATTGATAATATATTTTTTGAGATATTATCACTGAGCTTGACTATTGTAGCTCTTGCTTTATCCATATACAGAAATATGACGTGTTGAAAAGCCTACCGAAATTAAATCTGAAATAAGCATTCAGTATATAATTGTTCCACTAGTGCAGTAGCTGCAGCAGTGATTTCATCAACAGAGGTAACACACTCAAGACACAGAGAGAGATACCATAAGAAATAACAGTGGATGACAGATGAAATTCTTCATCTTATGGATGAAAGAAGATCTTATTATAAAAAAATAAAAACAAAGAAAAATACAACAAATTGCAGAAAACAATTAGAAGAAAAATTGAAAAGAATTTGCAAAAGAAAAGTAGTTTGCAAAGAGATGCAAGAAAATAGAAGAGATGGAACATATTCATGATAATTTCAATTTACCATACACACAAAAGTGAAAGAAGCAGCAGGCTTCTACAAAAAGAAAACTAAAAAGTAAGTTGACAAAGAAGGGGAAATTATCTTGGATGAGGATGAAAAACTAAAAAGATTGAAGGAATATATTGAAGAACTTTTTGAGGACACTAGGGATGATATTGATATGGGAAATATTGTGGGGCCACATTGGAATACTGCATTCAGTTTTAGTTGCCACAATTTAAAAAAGAAGTTGAGTCTTTGGAAAGAGTGCAGAGAAGAGCAACAAAGATGATTAGGGCAGTGTTTCCCAACCTTGGCAATTTGAAGATATTTGGACTTCAACTCCCAGAATTCTCCAGCCAGCATTCGCTGGCTGGGGAATTCTGGGAGTTGAAGTCCAAATATCTTCAAGTTGCCAAGTTTGGGAAACACTGGATTAGGGGACTGGAGGCTAAAACATACAAAGAATGGTTGCAGCAGGGGTGGGTTGTTCTAGCCGAATAGTGGTGTGCTGCGTGCACATCATGATGATCTGTGCTCGTGCATGTGCATCCTTCACGAAATGTTGCTTCTGCACATGCACAAGAAGCAAAAAAGTACCAAAACAATTGGTGAACAATTAATCAGTGGAACAACTTGCCTCCAGAAGTTGTGAGTGCTCCAACACTGGAAATTTTGAAAAAGATTTTGGATAACGATTTGTCTGAAGTGGTGTAGGGTTTCCGCCTGGGCAGGGGGTTGGACTAGAAGACCTCCAAGGTCCCTTCCAACTACTGTTATTCTATTCTATTCTGTCCTGGAGCTACTTTCGTTGTCTGACACTGTGAATGGCAATTCTGTATAAGAGCTTGCCAATAATGCCCAAGCTTCATCTATATATTACAATATACTATACAGTACTAGTAGCTGTATATCCATGCTTTGCTACAGAACTGAACTCCTTAGCATGGTGTAGAACATCTAAACTCTCAGCCTGCAGGCCGGATGAATAATGAACTGGCCATGCCTACTGGCAGCTGGAGCAGAGTTCTTTTCAGGTGGGGAGGGGGAGTAGAAAGTCTAACTCCTTAGCATCAGAGCGTGTTAATAATAATAATAATAATAATAATAATAATAATAATAATAATAATAATAATATTATCAGAAATAACTAATGATCTGATGGTCATTTCAAAAAAATTGAGCACCTAGAAGCCAAGAGAAACATACGTGCCAAGTTTCAAATTTGTAGTCTTTACAGTTCTGGAGATTTTGTGATGATGCATGACTGGTTTTTGGCTTACTTTACATATATATATAGATACATTCATATATTAAATAAACCTTCAGATTTATTATTTTTTAAAAACTTTATGTTAATCCATGGTTTACTTATGGAACCATAATGGTTGCATTCACAACAATATGCAAAGCCAAACTAAAGAAACCATTACAGTGGTCCCTCGATTTTTGCGCGTTCGAACTTCGCAAAACGGCTATACCACGGTTTTTCAAAAATATTAATTAAAAAATACTTTGCTGTTTTTTCCCTATACTACCGTTTTTCCCGCCCGATGACGTCATACGTCATTGCCAAACTTTCGTCTGCCTTTAATAAATATTTTTTTAAATAAACTTTAATAAATAAACATGGTGAGTAATAATCTAAATGATTGCTAAGGGAATGAGAAATTGCAGTTTAGGGGTTTAAAGTGTTAAGGGAAGGCTTGTGATACTGTTCATAGCCAAAAATAGTGTATTTACTTCAGCATCTCTACTTCGCAGAAATTCGACTTTCGCGGGCGGTCTCGGAACGCATCCCCCGTGAAAATCGAGGGAACACTGTATTATAGTTTAGTGAAGAGAATCCCCTAATAGTTAATGTCAAGAATTTAGGAACTTAAAGTTCACAAAGTTTGGAAGTGGCTAATGGGAGAAGCTTGCCTTTCGGTCATGCATAAATCCAATCATGGAGCCTTGGTATTTCAGCTTCTTTGGCTTCCCACTCAATATTTAAAGCTTCAAAGACCTATTTTCAAACCTAGGATTCCCTACAGCATGTTGAAAGTTGAATGTGAAGTGCATTTCATGAAAAGCTACACTCTTTGCCCTCTTTGCCCCAGCTATCCACCCATGGTTTAAGTCTTAATTTTGGCTAGCAGCTGGTGACTTTGGGCCAGCCTTTTGGCCACTTTGTAGTTATGAGTGATCCCTGATGAGACAGGCTGGCTTGCTTGAGCAAAGCAGAGCAGAATATCTGAGAGCTGCCCAGAGCATTTGGCACAAACTGGGCAGCTGTGCTAAATATAGACTTCTTAGGGGACAGACTGATGAGGGAGAAAGGGGTAAAAAAAGAAAAATTCTGTTTCAGTTTCTCTGATCATTGCTGCCAGGGGGATGGCCATAGTGCCGTTAATAGATGGGTTAGTTATTCTGTGTCTTAGAAATTGTGAGCAGAGTTTGATTTATGTCAGGACTCAGCTCTGAGTTTTGAAACCTATCACTCATTTAATGTGCTTCTAAAGATCTATAGAATGTAGGTTTAATTTGCACTCAGGCTCAGCAAAATTTGCAATTTCTTTCTTTTTTTTTAATTTTAATTTTTCATTTTTTCCCAATTTACAAATCAATAAATACTATTAACAGTACTGTGTCATATGTCTCTTACAGTTATTTATATTTATTTCTATACATTTTTATTTCTGTTCTAACCTATTAATAATTGGCAATTATACCACTTATTCCAAATCTCATAAAATTCTGTTTCCTCTTGTCTTTGCTAATGTGAGTTTATATATCTCAGCACATTTCAATATCTTATGTATAATCATTTCATTGGTTGGTGTATTTCAAGTTTCCAACACTGGACGTAAACAATTATTGCTGTTATTACTATGTATAAAGTGTTATATTGGAGTTGTTTCTCTATGTTTAGATGGATTATTCCTAATAAGAATAGTTCAGTAAATTCTATTTGTTCTCCTATTATCTCCTGTAGCCATCTCCTTATCTGTTCCCAATATTTCTTCATTTTGGGGCATTGCAACCCCATATGATAAAAAGTTCCATCCTAACTATTACGTTTCCAACAGTCTGGTTTCATCTTTGTACACATTTTGGCCAATCTCGCTGGAGTTAAATGGCACTTATAAAGCATTTTGTATTGATTTTCTTTAAATGTGGTTGATGATGTTAATTTACAGTTCTTGTTCCAGACTTTTTCCCATTCCTCTAGATATTTATTACAGCCTATATTCTTTGCCCATGCTACCATGAAACCTTTTACAATTTCTTTTTCCATTTTTATTTCCAATAAGTCTCTATAGGCTTTTGTTCAATTTTTGTTCAATTCTCTCTTTCTTCCAAAACCCAAGGGAACTTGGATTATACTCAGAACAATTTTATCCTTTTGAGGTAGATGGAGTAAAAGAAAATGGCTGCCTCAAAGTCACACAAAATTTCATGGCTGTGTCTAAGTTTGGACCTGAGACTTTCCCCAGAGTTCAATTCTCTAGCAATCATTCCATATGCAAAGTGGTGTCAGTTTTGAATCTGTTTGTCCTTTTACTTTGGTATAGAGAAATTTATTAAGTATTCTAAGTAAAGTAGGCAATGTCAAACCACTTCCAAAATCTTGCCAAGAAGATTTTGTTGCCAAAACTAGTCCCAGCACCAGCCAGAAATCAACGCAAAGGCACGCTCCTCAATATATATATGTACTGTATCTGTAATGTATGTGTGTGTATTGTATGTATTGTATTATATTGCATTGCACTGCATTGCATTGTATTGTATTGTGTTTGTGGATTGTAGTGCAAACTACAACACATAAAAACATTATCCTAAAACAATAATCACTAAACATATAATAAAATAATACCAAAATAAAAAAGCATTTGCCACAGTTCAATCTTACTTAGGCAGCACTAATTTCCAAGAGTCTATTTGGAAAATAAACTAAAAATTGTTAATAATTTTAAAGTCATTTCAGTAGGAGAAGAATGCCCATAGAATTTCTTGAATAGTTCCATCCCAAATTGTTGCTGACACTTTGCTCAGTTTCCTTTTATGTGAAATGCAGTACCTGAAACAGTATAGCAATAGCTAGCTGAATAGGATGTAAGTCACTAATGCAGATATCTATGGAGATTCTCAGCCATTCAGGTCAAGGTTGACTCAAAGGTGTTTTTTCAAAAGGCAATTGGATTATATTTTTTTCCTTGAAGAGGAAGGAGACATTTCATTTATAATCCAAGAAGCTTCATCAATTCTGGCTGGATGGTAATAGAGGGAGGGGAATAAAAGATTAGTTCTGACCAACATCTTTGAGTCACTAGTAAGGCATTTCAAGACAGGGGCACTCCTATAGAGGTTTATGACTGAATTCACAGTTGCACTAAACTATGATTAATTCATTATATTTTGTTGCCTAAGTGGCAGTTTGTCTGATGCATACAGTGACCTAAGTCACAATTAATGATGTACAAACCTCAATGCCTGGATTTTTATAACAAGTCAAACCAACTTAGCTACTAAAAACACATTTTAATTTAGCATGATGTCGGTATGCCTTTAGACTGATACAAGGAAATAAAATTATGTGGGGACTGTGAGAAATATGTATTGGCTTTGCTTCAGCTATCAAAATACAAACCTGATAGATTGAAGAGATGAATTGGCTGGAAAATCTAGACATCATATGAGAAAAGGTTGAGGCAAGCTATCTGAAAATTAATCAATATAAATAGCCGATCACCATACTGTGGCAAAACTCTGAAAGTGGAGGCATTGATTTGCCAATAGCATTTGAAAGAAAAAGATTGGCCTGGGCTTTGAATGCTTCATTACCAAAATAACACTGACAAACTAGAAGGAGTGGAGAACACTGTGACTGATCAGGCAGCCTCAGGAGATGGTGTTATGAGAAAAAGAACAAAAATTTTCCAGCGTGGCAGACTGGCGTATATCATAAGATATTTTTTGAGATTACACAAACACAAAGATTATTTTCTGGATGTATGTTTGCAAAAAGTAAAAATGACAAAAACGATCAATAACCAATTGCACTTTGCATTATTTATTATTTCTGCAACCTTTGCAAGTCCCCGCCAAAAGGCACGATAAAGAGTTGTGCAAAGAAGGATGAACGGCATTTCAGTGCATTATTAAGAACCAAAGTGTCACTTCATTTTTGTGCTTGTTAGGGGATCTTTTGCAAAGAGGTTTAGATGTGCTTTCGTTGATTTTCATTGGGAATGGAGACGGGGGGGAGGGAGGGGGGTGGAAGCCTCGGAGACCGTATCCGGACCAGCTCGTTGTGTGTAGAGCACGAGAGAAGTTTCAAAAAGCGGGGCCTTGTGGGGGGTGAGCCGGTTCGTTCTCTCAGGATCCGGAGAGGAGTCCACCATCCGCGCACGATGACATGGCCTGAGACAGACGGGTGAGTCCAGAAGGAACGAGTAGAAGGAAAGCGGGAGAGACGCTGAGAAGATAGGTTGGGGGCGGGGGGGGCGCCACGTGGGGAATAGGGGACACTAGAGATTCCAACTGGGGTCTTTGGGAGACGGGGAGTTTTAAGGAACGGGGACCACAAAGTTTGACGCCTGAGGGGGAGAGGGAACGTCTTGCTTTCCCTCCTGAAAGTGAACAGACAGTTGAGAGATATTTCGAAGTTCCATTGAGGGGTGGGGGTGGGCGGGCGCTGTACTTATGGAAAGGCCGGGAAATGGCGAGGCAGAAGCAAAAGGCGGGCTAACCGAATTTCGTTCCGTGGAATCGCTCAGTGGCAGATTAAAGAAAATGCCATGGGGCAGAGGCGATACTGGAAGGAAATACTACTTAAGTAGCCACAACTTTAAAAAAAAGACAAAAACACGCCAGGTTCAGTTGTTGAAATCAAAGGAGGGCAGAATTTGGAAAAGAGCTTGTTGCTGTCTGGGTTAAATTCCGCTTCTGGGCCTGCGACCAATGCCCCAGCCACCTGATAATACTGATGCAGTCATGTTAACTACAGAACAATAAATGGTACAAATAAAACAAAATCGAAAGCAGGTAAGAACAAGTTAGAAGGGGGTGTTGCTGTGGAGGGAGGGAAAAGAGAAGAGTGGGATGAAGTTTCTACTCACGATGGAGACAGAAGATACAAAGGCGGGTGACTCCTGTCCTGGCCATGCGAACAGAATGTATTTTAAGTGGAAAGAAGTGGAGAAATCAGAGAAAGAGATAAATTCTGTTGAATCAGATCCAGGTTCTTAAGTTTTGACCACCTTTTTTCTGCAGGCAATTGGCTTACATGGAGCCAGATCATTAGTCCAGCCAGCTCACTAATTTATTTCATTAGCCCTTGCACCGTTATATCTTTTGTAACAAAAGTGAGCTATGCTGCTTCTAAATGTAGAAATCTGGTTTTATCTGTAAACTTTGATGAACAATTTATGACTTTATTCCTAATACAGTTGGGAATCTATTTATGAGCTTTAACCTGCACAGGCTATTTAGTTTTCAGATAGTGCATTCCTTCTCTGTTGGTACTTCTGCTGCATTTGGAGGGGCAGGTTTAGCAGTACCTTGTATGATGAACCAACCTTTTCTGAATAAAACCAATTTTGTTGTATAAAACAAATGGAAACATACATTATCCCAATTATGCTACTTATGATGGTTAATATTATAATTATTAGTACCACTCTTGCAAAAATGCCGCTTTGCTGCATAATATAATCAAGAAAAAACCCCAACAGTTTTGTACCAATGAGCACTGTCTATTTACAGTGTTTTTAACACTGTCCAAAAAATATTTCTGGGAACCCCAAAGTAGGATGTAAAAGTTTTATTCCCTGCAATTGGTATGCTATATAATGTTTTTAATATAGTATTTATAATACTGATAGTTTTATCCTTCTTGAATATGGCTACTTTTCTCATGTTGGTAGCCATTTTTATATTTGTTGGTACTGGATTCCATAGTTTAGTTACATGTTCAATTTCTGATCCTTTTGCTTCCATTTCCTTGCATGATAAATATAAATATAAATACTTTATTGTCATTGTCAATATAACAAAATTGTCATTGACAATGAAAGTCACATGATGCCCAGAGACCAGTCCCAACATACTTAACAATAAAAAAAAAGTAGAAAAATATTTTGATAGGCCTTTTTCCATAACCATAATCATAATTCTTTTATGCATTTCTGCAGTGTATGGACATTTCAGGTGTTCTTTAATACATGTCCTCTATTTAAAATCTGAAGGTTAAATTGAAATTTATACAAAACCTTTATGAAACTGGTACTGTATTTTTCTCTATAATTGCCTGTAGAGAAATATTGTCTTTTTCATACATATTTTCATATCAATTCAAACGTGGGGTCAGTAATAAATGGCAAGCAGCCTCTTGCCATTTGCAGAATATTGGTCAATATTAGGATTGGTCATTAGGATCGGTTAACATTGGCAAGATGGCAAACAACATCATTGCATACTCACTCCTTTTGATCGTGCATGCAAAGTCAATATATGTATAATATTTATCTGTTATTTTCAAATTTTGACACACCCATCTTGCAGATGATACTGAAAATATAAACAGGGTTTATTTTTAGTTATTAATGTTGTATTTTCAAAATGATCTGGTTTACAGTACTGCTAAAAATATATGCTGTTAAGATATACATATCCTTTTGTTGCTCAAAGTGAATGCAAATAACAATGTACCAGCCTCATATTTCCCCACAAATAACAGTCTTGGGCGGTTGGTTCAGGTGAGGGAGAGTGATTAAGCCATATGAATCTCCATGGTAAAGTAGACTATAACATGTAACTCCCCAGAATAAGTGCAAATTGGTAACTACTTTTATCAAGTGCTTAGGTCAGTGATTAGCATATCATGGTCAAACACCTATAAAAGGAAGCAACCTAAATTTGACTGTTATTTATTTATTAAATTTATGTTTTTGTATTTTAGTCTTAAGAACCCAAGGTTGCATATCTAGCCTTTTTACCACTTTTTCTTGCAGCAACAACCTGGTGGTTAAATTAAGCTGAGAAATAATAAGTCTCAAAATTATCCAGTGAGTTTCCATGGCTCAGAGTTGACTGGGTATTCCTGCTTCCACATCCAACCATTGCACTGACTGAGAAATAATTGTAAGTCATGATTTAAACCACTAAGAAAGATTCATTGTAATGATTTAAATAAAGGTTTATTCACTAATCTGGAATATTTTTCTATAAAAATGTCTTCTTATTCAGTACAAGATCAGAAGATATTCATCAGTACTCAGAAAAAGATATAGATTTAATCTTTTAAAAGTGTATGCCATACTACTGCAATTAATTTATAAGTTGTATGAATTAATTCTAATTTAAAAATAGAATCATTTCACAGTTTTTAGTACCAAATAGGGATTGTAAAATTTAAAGATTTACAAATGAAATGTTCTGGAGAACTCTGGAACTTTTCATCCCCCTCCCTCCCCCTTTCCATCATGTTATTTCAAGACATAGTTCTGCAGTTTCCTGACGTAAATTGAATTGTGTATTGGTCATGGAGCTGTGTCTTGGATATGACTGTTTAGGTCAGAGTGCTGTATTTGGGACACACACTCTGTGCCCCAAAACACACACACAGCCTGTTGGATTGGATAGTTTATTCCAGAAACTGCTGCACTATCCCTGGAACTGCATGGTCTGAGAAGCATCAGGATGAACAAAGAGAAAACAGAATGGTTGTGTTCCTGAATTAGTAAGTTTTGTAAATCTTTAGCAAAGAAATACATACTCGAAAAGTCATTTAAAGATGATTCAGTGTCAGTTCAATTCAGTTATAATTATTTACTGTTTGAAGGAATCATAGCCGCTAAGAGAATGATAACCCATTTTTAAATTACTGTGTATGAAACATCTTGTTTGAATTTTACAGAGTAGATCAAGTGTCAGTTCTGTTAACTTACCTTTATATTATTAAATAGAAGTTATATTCATAATTATTTCACTGTCATAATTAATTTTGAAAAATGTCTTAGGAATGTTTTGTGGCTAAAACAAAGATGGTTATTTTTGATTTTTATCTGACCTGAATTAGAAATAATTCTCATTTCATTCAATGAAACTTCTTAACAAAAGTGCTTAAGATTACAGACACTATTTCAGTGGAATTTCTCTCTTAATGTCTTCTCCTGTCTTTGACTGTTAGAGGAAACATTTCCTTTAATTGTAGAGAATGAAAGGAGAAAAATAGGAACAAAATGTTTTATGACCCAAACTATTTTAATGAAATAATCAGTTTGACCTGTAGGTATTAGGAGAGTGCAAATCTACAACTGCAAAATGATTGGACTGCTCATTCACATTGTTATTACTCAAAAAACACTATGAAAACAGAACTTAATGTCCCCCTGGAGAATGGTTGAGAAGCATATAATGTTCATGCACTGTAATAAGGGGAGGAGAAAAGGGCTGTGTTGTGTTGTCTCAAACAATAGCCGGCTTAGAACGTATTTTCAGTGGCTGTCAAAACTTGTATTTTGATGAGCCGAGAAAGCGTTTGGCCTTCTCAATAATGTTTTCTTTGGGCAACATCCCCCTGTTCAGCATCTTGTTTTGTGGGTCATTTTTTATCACATATTTCTTGATGACTTCTTGGGGCTGAGTTTCTTTTCCTATCCTTCTGGAAATTCCTTGAGACTGTAAGTAGCTGACGACTGTAAGTATTTATAGTGTGAATCTGTTTCTTTAAAGGAAAAGAAATAGGTGCAATGTAAATCTTTCAAGCAAATTGCTTGAAATTCTGCTTTCTTTTAAAATAACATTAAAATATATATGATGTATGCTTAATATGAGAAGTATATTGCACATCTTTACTTTCTTGTCTTTTGAACTGTTGCCATATTGCAAAATTGTACAATTAAGTTTTACGATTTAAATTCACTGCTCGAAAAATGTTTATTGAATTGGTTTATGGAAGGCATATCTATTATTGAAGAAACAGTAATTGAACATAGATGACTATTGTAGTATATTATTGCTTATTTTTTACATTTGAATGATCTGGATTTATTTATTATCACAATGAGTTGTATGCTACCAAAATTGTTGGACACAACATGGCTTACATGGATTCTTTTTATGTTTTAATTCTTTCAAAAATATATTTTCTTGGACATGTAAGTTGCTACTTTTACCTTTTTAAAAAGTTATTTTTAAAAAAATATAGACAATATTTTTCCAAGTATTTGGAAAAAAGGAGCACTAATGTCCATTAAATTAATTTTTTATATTGTTAACTTATAAGCTTAGGATTTAAACTTCAATTGAAACCAAAGCTGGACTTTTTCAAAAAGATTTCTTTGTTTCTCTAACTCTTACACAGATGCACTGTTACATATACTTTTATTGCTTCCTTTGCTTTTTTAAACAGATTTTATAATTCTGAATCAAAGGAAAAATCAGAGTTAAAGTATCCATCTTTTATCTCTTAAAAAAAGGAAGAATTGGAGGAAAAGCACAGTCTAATAGCAAATTTCACATCTCTTTTTTTTTGGAATCTTAGAACCACAGGGAATACCTTTAAACAACCAATGATGGGCTGTGCATTTGATTTTAGGGTGCAAGAAATTTATTTAATGTTTAGAACGATACCTAAAAATTAAGGTATTCTCTAACCCAGGCTTAGCTGTGTGCAAGTCCTTATTTGTTTAATGTTTAATTAGCTGCTTCAATTGCCAACAAATGCAAGGATTGCAATACAAACTTCAAAAACAACTATCACATAGCTAATGGTAAGGTAAATATCACCCATTCAAATTGGGAAATAATAATATAAAACAATATACAGTATATCATACCAGGTCACAAATCACCCTGCCCTTAGCTATGTTTAAGAAAAAAAGATCTTGTTTCTAAAGCATAAGTCAATGGTGTGGCTTATATTTAAATGGTTGTCCATTAGGACTCTTCGATCCCTCTCACAATTTCTACATTTGGTTTTTCTTGTCTTTGTGTAAAACCTTGCTTTTCTCACCATTGAATTTCATTTTATTAGATAGAGTCCAATATTCAGGTTTGTCGAGATCCTTCTGTATCTTGAGCCTCTCTCCTGGAGTCTTGGCTATTGCCTCCAGTTTAGTGTTGTCTGCAAATTTGATGAGTTCTCTTTCTATCCCCTCATCTTAATAGTTTATGAAGATATTTAGGAATACTGGGTGTAAGACATGATTGTCTAAGATGTATTTGAACTAGGAATGAAATGCTATCGGTTCAGTCCGGTACGGGTGTACTGGTAGTGATGGCTGCCTGTGGTTCAGAGAACTAGTGTAGCGGCAGCGTGAGGCTCCGCCCAGCCATCCAGATATCGTCATTTTCTTCTTTTCACCCTCTGTGCATGCGCAAAGCTTGCGCTTGTGCAAAGGGTGAAAAAATGTGCATGACATTCGTGTCTGCTTGCTTCTGAACCAGTAGGGAAGGTAAGTAAATTTCACCACTGGTTTGAACCCATTGTTTGTCTTCCATAGATATATAGATGGATTTGGGGCCCAGTTGAACTTCGGTATATTAAATAGATCTGTGATGGCGAATCTTTTTTCTCTCTGGTGCTGAAAGAGCGTGTGCGTGCTATCATGCATGCACAAGTGCCCACACCCATAATTCAATGCCTGCAGAGGGCAAAAACAGCTTCCCTTGCCCCCCTGGAGGCCCTCTAGAGGCTGGAAACGGCCTGTTTCCCAAATTCTGGTGGGCCCAGTAGGCTTTTGTTTCACCCTCCCCAGGCTCCAAAAGGTTCCCTGGAGCCAGGGGAGGGTAAAAACGCCCTCCGCCATCTCCCTGGAGGCTCTCTGGAAGCCAAAAACACCTTCCCAGAGCTTCGTGCAAGCCAGAAATCAACTAGCCAACAGACACATGCACGTTGGAGCTGAACTAGGGCAGTGGCTCATGTGCCAGCAGATATTATTATTATTATTATTATTATTATTATTATTATTATTATTATTATTATTAATTATTTATTAGATTTGTATGCTGCCCCTCTCCGTAGACTCGGTGCGGTTCACAACAATAACAAAGACAATGTAAGACCAAATCTAATAATTTAAAAAACACTAAAAACCCCATTATTAAAAGCAAACATACACACAAACATACCATGTATAAACTATATAGGCCCGGGGGAGATGTCTCAGTTCCCCCATGCCTGACGGCAGGGATGGGTCTTAAGAACTTTACGAAAGGCAAGGAGGGTAGGGGCAGTTCTAATCTCCGGGGGGAGCTGGTTCCAGAGGGTCGGGGCTACCACAGAGAAGGCTCTTCTCCTGGGTCCTGCCAAACGATATTGTTTAGTCGACGGGACCCGGAGAAGGCCAACTCTGTGGGACCTAACTGGTCGCTGGGATTCATGCGGCAGAATATATGGCTTCGTGTGCCCCCCGTGCCATAGGTTCGCCATCACTGAAATAGATACTCCATATATAATATGAAATTGTTTGTAAATACATTCATTAACACAAAAGTAAAACACTGATAATCTCCTAGTTGTACAACTATGTGTTCTTGCTGCTGTTTCTTTATTTGAAAAAATTTGCATTTTATTTGGCTTTTGTAACTCAACTGTCCCGTTATTAAGAACATCTCTAAATGTCTTTACGCTGCTGAGTTTATTACTAGTTGAATGTTATCCCTGATAAACAGTTAACATATAAAAACAAAATAAAATGCAAAATTCAGTTTTGGGCATGCAACTTTAAAATAGAGTTCTCTTGACTTTATCCAGGATATAATAAAGGAGAGAGATATTTTTTTCTATTTAAATCATGAAGGGGAGGAATATAAATTTAGAGTCACTTTTCTGATAGCATGGGAAATGTTCTAGAATCAGTAGTGATATTAGTAAGTTCACTTTACAGATATGGCTATATCATAATCCAGCTTTCTATACCTTGTTTCCTGGTATTTTGAATTAATGTTTAATTTTAGTAAGTAATGAATTTTTATTTTTGCACGTGTGATTAAATCTAGATTTGAAATTAAATAAATGGACTAGGTCTAGGTTTAGTTAGTAAGATAAATTAAGAAAGTCGAGATACTTGACCTCTCTTATAATGTCCCTGAATTAAAGTATAGTATGGGAGGAAAAGTGCTTATAAGAACTGTGCAGCAGCCAGGATTCATAGGGGGAAAAGCAGTTCAATACTTGTCACACTTCTTTAACTCAAATGTTTTTCTTGAGAGGAATATGTAAAAGCTCAAGAAGAATGGCAGGTTCTTTAAGGAGAGTTGACAGATGTTATGTGAGCAGTCCCATGGATTCCAAATCACCTTCTTTGGAAGAGCCCCATAGCTCATTAATCTCCCTTCCTATTTTACTCAGATATACACTATCATAATTACGTCAAATCATTATGAATCAATGTTTTTCAACTTTTGGGAATTACTGAACACATTTGGAACTTGGAGAATATGTAATGATTGTCAAGGAGTGTTTCACTCCTAAAGAAATAACCAATTAGTATGCAAAAAGAAATGTACATACGGTATATAAAAATAACTGTATTTGCCCCTCAAAATATTCCACTGTATCCCTTAGCTCCCCAGATACTTCTACATTGCTCCAATTTATCTTGCCTGGTAAGAAGGGGGGAGGAGAGTGGGCCTTTCTTCTAATAAAGCACTGTACTGCAGCCACCCATCCTTTTCTAAGAATGCCTGTGGGATCTTTGTGGAACTCATATGCATTGAAAATGCAGATAAAGCTGAGGTTGCTTTGCATCATTCGATAAAATCATGGCAGGGAAGCAGTAATAGGAAATAGTATT
Organism: Erythrolamprus reginae; assembly: GCF_031021105.1. Classification (NCBI taxonomy): domain Eukaryota; kingdom Metazoa; phylum Chordata; class Lepidosauria; order Squamata; family Dipsadidae; genus Erythrolamprus; species Erythrolamprus reginae. The sequence goes on along the minus strand of NC_091963.1, from coordinate 99,776,036 downwards.
AGATGCATAATGCCAACATGGTTGTATTGTGTATGTTTGGTTTCTTAAATAAGGGTCTTTTAAATTAATTTAAATATTAGATTTGTTACATATTTTTTCATTATTGTTGTTAGCCGCCCCGAGTCTACGGAGAGGGGGGGGGCATACAAATCTAATAAATAAACAAACAAACAAACAAATAAATAATGGTTGGGCCCAGTAACATTATTATTGTGGGTGGCTATTTCATTCCACAAATTCTTACAATGCTATCATAGAAATAAACTGTTAAAAGTATGAAAGAACTGTTAGACCCATGACTGTTAGACTTTAATTGTTGTAGAAAGTACTCCTTATTTCTTGTATATACATGTGTATAAAAATTGCATTTGCATCTTGAGGGATAGTAACTGTCAGAAGCCATTGGCCATGTAAAATAGAATGGTATGTAGAAAATACTGGACTTCCCCATAAGTCTTACAAAATAAGTATGGAGAATAGATCTGATACAGATAAATAGCAGTGGAAACTATTCCCACAGCAGATATACAAGAATGAAAACCACCGTTGTGCTCTGGTTGTGTTTCATATGACCAGCTGGTTAGCACTAATTTTAGTTTGTTGTTGATTTGTTCCAGCAAAGTAAATAGTCTGAGGTTTGTCTGTTGCTGGATCCTGTGTGTGAGAAGTAAATTCAGAATACTGTATTTAGTATAGTTTCTGGGTTGGGCACTAAGAAGCTAAAGAAGAAAGTACCTAGTCCACGGAGAGGGGCGGCATATAAGTCCAATTAATAAATATTAAAATATTTTTAAAAGAAATTCAGAGCTACCGTGAAAATGGCAAGCCCATGTCAAACCTTCCTCTTCCCTGTCTTTGAGCAACAAAATCTACTTTCCTCAGCCAGTAATGCTGTCTATGGATGGATAAATTATACCACACTTGAAGGGCATATCTTCCCTCTGTCCTTCAAGACCATGCTGGTTTTAAGGAGTTTTGTGAATCTTGGATTTTGTTTCCTTTAAATCTTTCTGCAACTGCGATTTCACAAATGATCTTAAGGTTGTTGATGCTTGATTAGGCTGCATTCCTGATCTATATTTTCAGTATATTCATGTTGAATCATAGGGCTATTTCATGTAAATTAAGGTCATGAATAGGTTTGAACAAAAAGCCATCTTACAGTCTAAGAATATTGCTCATAACTTTGGGGAAAAGGACAAAAATGCTTTGTAAATGGTGCTAATGTTGTCATTGCCCTATGGATTGAGAGCTCGGTCTTTTCATATGCGTCACAAAAAGTTAGCATGTGTACTTGTTACCCTTGTCCTATGAATGGCTCATTATTTCAGCATATAATTTCCTTTTTTTAAACCACCCTCTTCTTTCCAGTGATAAATTTTAAAAATATGTACAGTATTGAATTTCCATGAGTGCCCAACTATGATGTGACAGTATCTTTTTCCTATTTCTGCAAAGTTTAAAAACCTTATCAATAATCAAAATGCTGCTCAGCAATGTAATCTTGCTGTGGTTTGAAACAGCTATGCTTTGACAGTTTAACTTTTTCATGATTTATTTTAAAATTCAGATTTAAACTTCTGGTTTACCAAGATCTAATGACATAATAGCACTTAATATAAAAGTTTTTAAAGAGCAGGTTTTCAAATGGCTTCAGACATACATTTGTGATAATGATTGAGGCTTGACTATTAACAGAAAAATTTAAATATAGTGGTACCTCTACTTAAGAACTTAATTTGTTCCATGACCAGGTTCTTAAGTAGAAAAGTTTGTAAGTAGAAGCATTCTCCACTGCTTCTGGAAGGAGAGTCCAGGATGGGCTAACCCTCAATCTTATTGGTTGAGACTGAGTTATAAATTAACATGTTAATTAGGCACCGCCCCTTGCCTGCCCCCAAGGGCTCAGTTTTTAAAACTCAGTCATTGGAATGAGACATATGAGTTTTTGCTTAGTGATTTAATGTGATAATTAAGTCTATTTAATGTGATAATTAAAATGAATTTTTACTAACATGTTTTCTTTCTCCTTTCTATTTTACTGTTTTTCAGATGCAGTTGACAAGTAGGGGTCTCTGCCCTCAGTGGGCACCACCCCCATCGTTTGTCCCTGTGGAACCTCTTCCCTCAGAGGGTACCGTTTCGAAGGGGGACTCAGCCTCAGGTCCCTGACCTCAGCGGTCAGACCGGGCTGCAGCCAAAGGTGGGGGGGTCCGCCCCCCCCACTGGGAGGCTGTTTGGAGGAGCTGGAGGGTCGAAGCTCCCTTCCAGGCTGCCCAGGAGCGGATCGCCGCATAACGCCGCTGCCGCTATCGCTCGCCGCCAGCCGATCAGCTGTTCGGCGCTAAGAGCGGATCGCCGCCGGAACGGCCGCCGCCGCCGCCGCCGCCGCCGCCACCGCCATTAGAGGCAGAGCCAGGGCCAGGGAATAAGGCCTCTGGTTGCAAGAAGCGCGCGCGCGCGCGCGCGCTGAGGAACATATGTTCGGCGGCCTCATTGACAGCTTCCCATATGATCGGCGGCTCCCCGGGCTTCCGGGGATCGATCGGCCGCCGCGGCAGCAGGCATTTCGGCTCGGGGACCTCAGGCTCTCTGATAGCCGCCGGGGGATGAAGGGCAAAGGCGTTTGCCGCCCTCACTACTCGCGCCCGCCATTTTGGATATATTTCGGGCCGCGTAACGGTTACTGCCGCCATTTTTTTTTTTTGATGGAAATTGGCGGGAACCCCCCCCCTACCTCCTCACTCTCCTCATAGTCCTCCTATCAGGTTGGAGGGATGGCATGAGTGGGTGGAGTCTTCGTGGGCAAAGACCGTTCGCCATTTTGTGGAGGAGAAAAAGCCTCGGTCGGTAGTTTTTACTTCACCGCAGAGCTGTGTTTGGTCAATTGCCTTGTTTCCTGCAAAGGATTATTCTGTGAGTACCATGGAGCCAACTGTCCCCGGGCCAGAGAAGGTGGCATGCCCAGATGCAGTGGCTAAGGCCAAAGATAAGGCCAAATCCAAGCCCAAATCGCAGGGGACTTCCTCCTCAGCTCTCAGAGAAGCCGAAAGGAGGATTCAGGCACTCGAGCAGAGGTTGGAGACTGTTTTCCAGGCCCCCTCCCTGTCTACAGGACCTATGCCAGGCCAATTACCATCAGGAGCCTTAACACCACGCTCCATGCCTCAAGGGGATTTGTTGCCAGGCAGGGATTGGTCCCCAGATCGCCAGCTTACTCACCAGGCCCCAATGCCGGTAAGCAGGCCAGGGTCTGCCAGTAATACAAGGCCTTCATGGGGTTTTTCGCCTCAAGCAACTGTAGGCCCAACTGCTTCATTCACCCCCACAGCTGCTGGACTCAGGAATCAGAGTGACACCTGGCAGAATTTATCTCCTGCCCTGCAGGAGATGATTACCAATGTATACTCACAAGGAGTAGCATCGGGGGTGCAACAATGCAGTCAACAGCCCCATCAACCAGCCCGGAATTTGTGGTCTGCACCGCCCCTTTCAGGTTTGGAGTTCTCAGAGGGAACATTACAGGAGGACAGCGACAAGGATTATGACTTGTCAGATGATGAGACAACCCCTGAGCCACCTTCAGTGGCTGGACTCTTTAAGCCTGCCTTGTTTAGGACTTTATTACACAAGGCAAAGCTAGCGGTGGATCTCCCTGGTCCTGCCAAAGCCGCTGAAACACCAAGGTCAACTATCCTACTGACAGAACCCAAACCTGAAACAGACCATATCCCGGCACCAGATATATTCATACAAAACGCCAAAAGACCATGGCAGCAACCAGCGGCAGCTCAAGGCCCTTCAGCGTTGGAACGCAAATTCTATACCTGTGATGAAGAGCTGGAGAATCTACTCCAATTTCCACCAATTGACCACCCAGTGGTAAACCTGGTGTCTAATGCCATGGTTCCTGCTGAGTCCGGGGATAATTTGAAACCCGAGGACAGGAAAGCAGAGATCCTCCTCCGGAAATCGCATGCCATGTCTGGATGGGGCTTTCGAGCAGCGGCCGCTGCTTCCTTCTTCAATAGGGCTTCCATAGCATGGATTGAAGAAATGATGTCAAAACTGGGACCGGAAGATGGTAGGCTGCGGCAGGACTTGAGTAAACTGCTGGCCGCAGCGGAGTTTTCGGCTGACGCTACTCTCCACGCTGCCAAATTCTCAGCGAGAGGGATGGCCACAACGCTTTCATCCAGACGCCTGTTGTGGCTAAGGAACTGGCAGGCTGACACCAAATCCAAGTGGCGCCTGGCCTCCTCACCTTTCCGCGGCGCTGACCTCTTCGGGGAGGTGCTGGATAAAGTCCTTATTGAAGATAAGGATAAGAGGAAGGTCCTCCCCAGGTCCAACAGGCGGCAGGACAGGCGGACTACACCGTACAACAGACGCCAGTCCTTTCGTTGGGACAACTCCTCTGGATCAGGCCACAACCAGCGGCCATATTCGCAGGGCCGATTCAACCAGCCCTCCTCCTTTCGAAATGACCGGTCAGGGTTCCAAGACAGAACCAGAGGATATCAACAGGCTAGACGCCCGTTTAGAGGCACTAGCCAGAGGGGCTTCAAACGCCCCAAATGACTTCCAAGACGGCCAACCGTTAGGAGGGAAGCTCCGCCTTTACAGCTCATTCTGGCGAGCCACCTCCTCGGACAAATGGGCTATAGCCACGGTGTCGCGAGGCCTCCGATTAGAGTTCCTTCAGCCCCCGCCCAACCGTTTCATCCAGTGCCCGACACCTCGGGACCCTGCCAAGAGTCAAGAGTTGTTTCAAGAGATAGCACACCTTTTACGTATACAGGCCATAGAGCCGGTACCACAGAACGACTGGAGAACCGGTTTCTACTCAATGATCTTTACTGTGCCAAAATCATCGGGAGGTTGCCGTTTGATCCTGAATTTGAAGCAACTAAACCTGTACATTCTGTACAGGAAATTCAGGATGCACTCGTTGCAGACCATCCTGACGGCAATACGCCTCCAGGACTTTTTAACATCACTGGACCTGAAGGAGGCGTACCTCCATGTGCCGATTTATCCTCCTCATCGACGGTTCCTACGGTTTTGTGTCGAGGGCGTACACTACCAATACAAGGCCATGCCATTCGGCCTTTCTTCAGCGCCCCGCACATTCACCAAGCTACTGGACGTCCTCACGGCGAGCCTGCGCGCACAATCGGTGCGTCTAATGGCTTATTTGGACGACATCGTGATCTTGTCCACCTCACGTGCCCAGGCTCAACAAGATCTCGCACTGACGATGAGGACCTTGACGGAGCACGGCTTTACCATCAATGTGCCCAAGAGTCAGCTGATTCCATCTACCACTCTCCTACATCTGGGCTCCATCATCGACACGACTTCGTGCATGGTGTACCTCTCCCCGGAGAGAAGGAAGAACATAAGGTCTCTCATCTCATCCGTCCGGAGAGACAAACGGTCATCTCTGGCCTTTTTGTCCAAGGTGCTGGGGACCTTGGTCTCCTGCATCGGGATAATTCCGTGGGCCAGACACCACATTCGGAACCTTCAATGGTTTCTACTGCCAGCCCAGAAGGTTCGGACCAGCCATTCCACCATGCGGGTTCGTCTCCCAAAGGAGGTAAAGGACTCTCTAGTGTGGTGGGTCTCCCCAGCCTTGTGCCGTGGACTATCGTTCAGCACGCACGACCTAGTCACTCTAACTACAGACGCCAGTCTCTCGGGTTGGGGAGCGCATATTGGCCATCGGTGCGCCCAAGGCCTCTGGTCCAAGGAGGACCTCAACCCGGTAAACATAAACTTTCTGGAGCTCAGGGCAGTTTTCCTAGCTCTCCAGCACTTTGTTCCTTTTCTTCACAACAAACATGTTCTGGTCCTGACGGACAACATCGCGACCAAGGCCTACCTCAACCATCAGGGGGGTACGAGGTCGCGACGTCTCATGCAGGAAGCCTCGGCCCTTTTCACCTGGGCCGAGAGGAATCTGGCATCATTATCAGCGGAGCACATCGCGGGGGTCGACAATACTCAGGCCGATTGGCTGAGCAGGACCACTCTCGACCCGACAGAATGGAAACTGGATTCGCGATTGTTCCAAAGAATCACGGAGATTTTCGGTACACCTCTGGTGGACATGTTCGCGACACACACCAATGCGCAGCTCCCCAGATTTTACACCCGTTTCCCTTCGCCCAAGGCGGAGGGAGTGGATGCTCTCACCTCCCGCTGGCCGCAGGGTCTCCTCTACGCCTACCCGCCGACGAAGATTCTACCGAAGGTGGTGGACAAGATTTTGCGGGAGAGGGCAGAGGTGATTCTGGTCGCTCCATACTGGCCACGCAGACCGTGGTTTTCGGATCTAGTGTCTCTTTCAACATCCCCACCGTGGAGGATCCCGGACAGAGAGATATCCCTCAGCCAGGGATCGGTCAGTCATCCGGAACCCCAATGGTTTCAACTGACCGTCTGGAGATTGAGCGGAACAGGTTGAGGGGACATCATTTACCTGATGACATCATCTCAACGATACAGGCGGCTCGACGACCATCCACCTCGAGAATATACCAGGCCACCTGGTCAGCCTTCTGCAAATTCTGCCAGGAGAACAGTACTGACACGGAGGCGGCCTCGGTGTTGCAGGTATTGGGGTTCCTCCAGGCGGGTCTGGATCGGGGATTAGCCCCCAATACCCTCCGGAGGCAAGTTGCAGCCCTGTCCACAATCATTAGGACCGGTGAGCAGAGGTCCTTATCTTTCCATCCTTGGGTCAAGGACTTCCTTAAGGGCGCTGCAAACACTCACCCTCCCACAATCCATCGTTTTCCATCATGGGACCTGTCGTTAGTGTTAAATGCATTGACTGGTCCACCGTTTGAGCCATTAAGGTCCATACCACTTAGGTTCTTAACGATTAAGACAGCCTTCCTGGTGGCTGTGACCTCGGCCAGGAGGGTTTCGGACATATCTGCGCTCTCTGTACGTTCTGATCTTTGTATATTTTATCCTGACCGGCTAGTCCTAAGGTTAGATCCAGCGTTCCTGCCTAAGATTAACTCTTTATTCCACAGGAAGCAGGAAATAGTGTTGCCTGATTTTTGTGCTGGTGGGAATCATCCGTTAGAGCTCAGGTGGCACAAACTGGATGTCAGGAGAGCCGTAAAAATTTATATTCGGCGGACAGAGCCATTTAGGCGGTCCGAAAGGATGTTTATTTCTTTTTCACAGACTAAATCGGGGCTTGGGGTTTCCCCCAAGTCAATCAGTCGTTGGATTCGTGAGTGTATTGCTGAAGCCTACGAAACCACCACTCAGACTCTACCTCAGGGGATCACTGCTCATTCCACTCGCAGTGCAGCCACTTCAGCAGCCTGGAGGACCCAGGCGTCGGCTGAGGATATATGCCGGGCAGCAACGTGGTCTGCGCCTTCTACCTTCATCCGGCATTACAAACTGGACACGTATGCCTCAGCTGAGGCTTCTTTTGGGAGAAGAGTTTTGCAGACGGTTTGTTCTACTGTTAATCCCTGAATCTGCACTCTCCCACCCTTGGACTAGAACTGGGGCATATCCCATCCTGGACTCTCCTTCCAGAAGCAGTGGAGAAGAACCGTTGTACCTACCTGAACGGTCTTCTCGATGCTCTGGAAGGAGAGTCCAGACCCACCCAAGTAATCGTTTGATTCAAGGGATTTGGGTTGTTTTTTGTCTAATCGTTATGTTTCATAAGGGTTCAATAAAATTGTGTTGGATATTAATGACTTCGTTTTTTAAAACTGAGCCCTTGGGGGCAGGCAAGGGGCGGTGCCTAATTAACATGTTAATTTATAACTCAGTCTCAACCAATAAGATTGAGGGTTAGCCCATCCTGGACTCTCCTTCCAGAGCATCGAGAAGACCGTTCAGGTAGGTACAACGGTTCATTTTTCCCATAGGAATGAATGTAAAAGCAAATAATGTGTGAAAACCCATTAGGAAAGAAATAAAAGCTTGTAATTTGGGTGGGACGAAGAGGAGGAGGACAGTCGCTGCCGAAGGAAGAAGGTGAGGTGAGATGAATAAAAAAAATCCAAAACTTAAAGGCTTAAAAGAAAAAAAAGAGGGACTCGCTTTGGGCTGCCAAAGCCTCCTTAAGAGCCACGGAAAGGCTCCTCTGGCAGGCCAGAAAAGCTCGAGATGGCCAGAATGAAAGGGGGAATGGTCCATGTGCCGCTCTCAAATTTCTTGGAAATTTTTTCCGGGCTCGGGTTCTTAAGTAGAAAATGGTTCTTAAGAAGAGGCAAAAAAATCTTGAACACCCGTTTTCTATCTAGAAAAGTTCTTAAATAGAGGTATTCTTAGGTAGCGGTACCACTGTATTTTGGGAGTCCTTGACTACTGTTGAGTTTGCAGTAATGTCTATAGAGAACAAAAGACATAGGAATCCTGGAATTAATGTGGTCGGTTGCAAGAACAGTTTATTGTTTGTCTAATAAGAAGTAAAAATGAATAACAAAAGTTTAAAAAATATTCTGAAGATCCACTCTGAAGTCTGACTTCTGAATGTGCACCTATTATTCACATTGCTTTGATGTCTGTTTTCAGATCCTTTCAGATAGGGAAGGAAGGAAGGAAGGAAGGAAGGAAGGAAGGAAGGAGGGAGGATTTCTTCATATGTTCCCAATTTATCAGATAGAAAATGCTCACATTTCTGCCTATCAGACATTTGAATTAACAATACAGTTAATTAAATGAGTTGTAGACTGAAGTTGTATTATGAATTTGAAGTTCTTCCTGAGCTATAAACAAAATGGTGGTAGAGTTGTGTGTATGCTTGCAAGTTTAAATTTTAATCGGGTGAGTTAATCCAAGAGACAAGGCAAATTTTTGAGTGGGTTTTCCCCCCGTTATTTCTTTAAACTAATTTTCTAATTTTTGGAAGGACCAGTTTTGCTTATTGGGGCATAATGATATGTTCTTAGGATTATGCAGGATTAGTTTATCTCCTCTTTTTAATAATAGATTGTTAGTTTCTTTACCTTCCTTAAGAGATGGATCTATAAAACAAAAACTTCATCAAAAAAGCGCAACAAAGAATGTTCTTTCTGTGCCAATTCGGAAAGCTCAAACTGCCCAAGGAACTGCTGATACAGTTCTACAGAGGAATCATCTACACCTCTATAACTGGTTGGGTTCTGCAACCCAACAAGACAGACACAGACTTCAGAGGATAATCAGAACTGCAGAAAAAACAATTGCTACCAACCTGTCCTCCATTGAGGACCCGTATACTGCACGAGTCAAAAGGAGGTCTGAAAATATTTACAACACCTCATCCTGAACCCAGACTGCCTCAACTCCTACGCTCAAAACGATGCTATAGAGCAGTGTTTTTCAACCAGTGTGCCGCGGCATACTAGTGTGCCGTGAGACATGGTCAGGTGTGCCGCGAAGCTCAGAGAGAGAAAGAAAACAAGAGAGAGTGAAAGAAAGAAAGAGAAAGAGAGAGAGAGAGAGAAAGAAAGAAAGAGAGAAAGAAAACAGAGAAAGAGAGAGGGAGAGAAAGAAAGCAAGAGAGAGAAAGAAAGAGAGAGAGAGAAAGAAAGAAAGAAAGAGAGAGAGAGAGAAAACAAGAGAGAGAAAGCAAGCAAGAGAGAGCAAGAGAGAGAGAGAAAGAAAGAGAGAGAGAGAGAGAAAGAAAGAGAGAGAGAAAGAGAAGGAGGGAACGTGGGAGAGAGAAAGACATAGAGGGAGGGAGGGAGAAAGAGAGCAAAAAAGAGAGGAAGGAAGGAAGGAAGAGAGAAACAAAGAGGGATGGAGAGAGAGAGAGAAAAGAAGGGAGGGAAAGAGAAATAGAGCGAAAGGGAGGAAGAGAGAAAAAATTTTGTCCAAACTTTTTTAGCCCGGCCCCCCTCAATGTGCCCCAGGGTTTTGTAAATGTAAAAAATGTGCCATGGCTCAAAAAAGGTTGAAAATCACTGCTATAGAGCACTGCATACCAAAACAACTAGAAACAAGAACATTTTTTTCCTGAACGCCATCATTCTGCTAAACAAATAATTCCCTCGATACTGTCAAACTATTTACAAAGTCTGCACTACTATGAATCTTCTCATCGTTCCCATCACCCATCTCCCACTAATGACTGCATGACTGTAAGTTTGTTGCTTATATCCTTACAATTTATATCGACTGGTTCCTAATATGATTTGATTGCTTATTTGTACACAGACTATAATTAAATGTTGTGCCTTATGATTCTTGATGAACTTAACTTTTCTTTTATGTACACTGAGAGCATATTCCTTGTGTGTCCAATTACATTTGGCCAATAAAATTCTATTCTGTGCTATTCTATTCTATGCTATTCTATTCTATAGTGAGAGTTATTTCTTTTACTATTTTACATGTTGAAAATACAAATTGCTACATTGCTTTAGTGGGGGAATAAAGATCATGATGTTTTCCATTTAATCATATCTGACTTTTGGCACTTCTATGGGCCAGGTCTCTCCATATCTTTCAATCTTACACCACTTCTTTGAGTTGCACTGTGCTCTGTTTGGTGTCAACCTTGATAGTGTTCAGCTACCATGTACTTTGGCGGCCTGATTTACTTTTATCATTAATTCTTCAAAACATACTTGCTTTCTCCAGTGAATTCCCCAACATGGCCTTATCACTTCGAGGATTGATTATTGCAATGCTCTTTACATGGGGCTACCTTTGAAGAATGTTCAGAGACTTCAGCTAATCCAAAATGCATCTGCGAGAACTGTCTGGGCTTACCAAGGTTTGCCTATGTATTTACCTGTCTCTGTGAGCTGCATTGACTGCCGGTTGGTCTCTGAACGCAATTCAAAGTATTGGTTACTTACCGTTACTACCTATAAAGCCCTACATGGCTTAGGACCAAGTTATCTTTGGGACTGCCTCCAGCCTCACGTATCGCAGTGACTGGTTAGAGCCCACAGAGTCAGTCTTCTCCAGGTCCTGTCAGCCAGGCAATGCCGGCTGGTGGGCCCAACAGGAAGGGCCTTCTCTGTGGTGACTCCAACCCTCTGGAACTAAACCCCCCCCAAGTTAGTCTCCCCACTCCCCCACTCTCCTGGCCTACCGGAAGGCCTTTAAAACTCACGTGCCAGCAGACCTGGGGCTGTTTTAACATTTGCTCCGGCTGTTAATTTGAAATTGATTGGGGTATGAATGAGTATGAGTGTGAGTGTATGGTTTTAAATGGGTTTCAGATTATTTATTGGATTTTAAAAGTATTTTAAAAGTATTTTAAAAGTATTTAATAGTGGACTTTGTGTTTGAATTTGTTTCTGTCCAAGGAAAACACAGGATCTTTCTCTAGCACACAGCTAAAATGAGTCGATTTTCTTCCTGTCTTGCACTGTCCAACTTTCGCAACCATAGGAAATAGGGGGAACACAATAGAGGGGACTAACCTACATTTGATTGCCAGGCCGATGTCCTTGTATTTCCATTTTCGGCTCATGTTTATCATTGCTGTGTGATCCATGTAATCTGACGTTTTATTTCTGGGCTACATTCAGTGTTTTGAGTGATCTGTGATCCTAGGAAAGTGGATTTTTCCACACATTCTAACTCTTCACCATTAGTGTCTATTTTGGGGTTTGCTTCCTTGCAGTGGTCACGAGCTTGGCCTTTTTGACATTCAGAAAGAGGCCAAAATTCTCATTTTCTTCTTTTATATTCTTAATCAAATTTTCCAGGCCTTCTTTGGCTTTTGAAAGGAGAGTTGTATCATCAGCATATTGAAGATTGATCTTGTTTCTTCTTCCGATCTTTATCATGATTTTTGATTCTTCAAGATGTAGCTTCCTGGTGATCACTTTGACATACAGGTTGAATAAGAAAAGTCAGGGAATGCAACCTTGACATGCTTCTTTTTCTATCTTAAATCAATTGGTGTCCCCATAGAGTCTTCACACAGATCTTGTAGGGTTCTTGGTTACTTCTTATGATCAACATAGTCGAAAGCTGATTTGTAATAGATGAAGAATATGTACATGATGTTTTGATATTCTCGCCATTTGTTCTTCATACCTTGATGATTGGACAGTTCTTTCCGTTGCTTGTTTTTAACGGTGCCTTTACGAGCAATACAGGTAGTCCTTGACCTACAACAGTTCATTTAGTGACTGTTCAAAGTCACAAAAGCATTGAAAAAAGTGACTTTATGACCGTTTTTCACACTTATGCCTTTTGCAGTATCCCCATAATCATGTGATCAAAATTTGGATGCTCGGCAACTGGTTCATATTTATGGCAATTGCCATGTCACAAGGTCATGTGATCCTCTTTTGCAATCTTCTGACAAGCAAGGTCAATGGGGCAAGCCAGACTCACTTAACAATCATGTTACTAACTTCACAATTACAACGATTCAAGTAACAACTGTGGCAATAAAAGTTGTAAAATAGGGCAAAATGCACTTATCAAAAGTCTCACTTAGCAACATCCATTTTGGTTTCAATTGTGATTGCAAGTCTAGGGCCACCTGTAAATAGTGCTTGGATCTTTTTGACTTGCATAAATTCGTTCCTGGCATGTAGTCCACTTCAAGCTGTTTACATCATTCATTCCAATAAACTTCATTGTCCTTGGCTGCTCTCTGGAAAGCAAAGTTCAGACATTTTGGTTCTTCCCATTTGCCTGCTGCTTTCTCTGCCTTTTGTTGTTGTTCAGATATTTTGATTGTTTCATCTGAACGCCACTTGTAATTTTTCCCTGGCTTTTTGTATGATGTAATTCCAACAATGATCAATTGAATATCTTATCATAGTTCATCAGGCATCTTCTCATCAGTATGCAATAGTCAAGTCCATTTTTCATCCCAATTGTATACATAACAGGGATTTTGGTAACATCAAACGCATTTGGAGGGGTTGTCTTTTTAATGAGGACCCGGATTGCAGGGGCAATATGCTGGCTCTGTTAAAAAAGTGCTATTGTTAACATGTTGTAAGCCACCTTAAGTCTAAGAAGAAAGGCGGCATAAAAAAATTGAATAAATAAATAAATGTTGCATAGTTTGATTTTAATTTTGCCCATCAACAATTCATAATCTTAACCACCATTAGCCCTTGAATATGTCTTAACAATAAGGCCTGAACTGTTCCATTAATGATTATATAAGACAGAGTCATTCTGATTATGCTGAAGTCCATTTGGTGAAGTCCAAGTCTACAAACAGCACTTGTGCTGATGAAACCTTGTATATTCATGATCCTAAATCGCCATGTGGATAAGTCTTATGCACTCCTACGATTGGCAAAATTGTAGGAGAGCATAAGACTTATCTACATGGTGATGACATTAGTTTGAGCGAAAGCGGGGGTTAGGAGCTGCACGTCCTCCCAGTGGGAGGTGGGAAAGATTTGACAGGCGCCACGCTTGGCACGGCATTCCACCTTCTCAGCCGGGCTCCGGAGCTGAGGGGCGATGGAGCAAACCACGCATGGCTGGCAGCATGGCTCTCGCTCATCTTTTCTGGGCACAGCGCTGCTGCTTCTGGGCGCTGCTGCTTCTGGAACTCTTTACTTTCAGTGCATGGGACTCCCCATCCTAAGCCTGCTGTGCTTGGAGGGTGTAAGCAGCCCCTTTCGCCCAGGCTTGGGCAAGCGGACCCCCCCTCACCTCACCTGTCACTTCCAAATAGAAACATAGAAGACTGACGGCAGAAAAAGACCTCATGATCCATCTAGTCTGCCCTTATACTATTTTCTGTATTTTATCTTAGGATGGATATAGGTTTATCCCAGGCATGTTTAAATTCAGTTACTGTGGATTTACCAACCACAGCTGGAAGTTTGTTCCAAGGATCTACTACTCTTTCAGTAAAATAATATTTTCTCATGTTGCTTTTGATCTTTCCCCCAACTAACTTCAGATTGTGTCCCCTGTTCTTGTGTTCACTTTCCTATTAAAAACACTTCCCTACTGGACCTTATTTAACCCTTTAACATAATTTAAATGTTTCAATCATGTCACCCCTTTTCCTTCTGTCCTCCAGACTATACAGATTGAGTTCATTAAGTCTTTCCTGATATGTTTTATGCTTAAGACCTTCCACCATTCTTGTAGCCCGTCTTTGGACCCGTTGAATTTTGTCAATATCTTTTTGTAGGTGAGGTCTCCAGAACTGAACACAGTATTCCAAATGTGGTCTCAGCAGCGCTCTATACAGTGGGATCACAATCTCCCTCTTCCTGCTTGTTATACCTCTAGCTATGCAGCCAAGCATTCTACTTGCTTTCCCTACCGCCTGACTGCACTGTTCACCCATTTTGAGACTGTCAGAAATCACTACCCCTAAATCCTTCTCTTCTGAAGTTTTTGCTAACACAGAACTGCCAATACAATACTCAGATTGAGGATTCCTTTTCCCCAAGTGCATTATTTTACATTTGGAAACATTGAACTGCAGTTTCCATTGCTTTGACCATTTATCTAGTAAAGCTAAATGGCATCCATCACAAGATGTGTGTCCTACCTGGGACTTCTAGCTCCATTGCATTCCTCAGTGTTGTGTACAGGGAAGGAAGCCTATTGTACCAGCAAAAGAAAACTTCTTGCAAGTTTGAGAAGTGATTGAACTCGTGAGAAGGGTTTTTTTGCCAGTACAATGGGCTTCCTTCCCTGGATGGTGGAACACGACGGAGCTACAAATCCCAGGTAGGAATTTGGTTAACCACAATAACAAGGATTGCTGTTGGCTAAGGATGTAGCAATGTGATATTGCACATTATGACCACATCACTTAGTAAAAGGTAATTCTGGGCTACAGAGAAGGGCGGCATACAAATCTAATAAATAAGAATAAGAAATAAGAATAATTACCACCACAACTTGAGGACTATCTGTATTTGCCATGTTTCTTAATTGGAAGTGTTTGTTTGTTTGTTTGTTTTATTGAATTTATATTGCTGCCTATTCATCCATGGCGACTCAAGGTGGCTTACAGAATATAAAACCATTTAAAACAATAAAAACTAACAAAAGGATTATACATTAATATAATCCAATGTAGCAAAATGATTTTTAAGTAAAAGTGTTTTTCAAATGTTGGGAGAAAATAATTATCTTTCGTTCAGTGCTTTTGTGTATAAAAGATATTTAGTTTTCATATAGCAAAAATGCATGTAATGCCTCTATTCAGGAAATAATAATTTTTAGTATGCCAAATGGGGATAGGTGTAGATGTTCAGTAGAACCCTGAAATACAAAACCACATTTGGGGAGATAGAGAGTTCTCTATCTCATTCACCCAGAGGTGGGTTCATACCATTCCATAGAACCATTAGTAACTTGGGGGCCTGTGTTGCTGGAACCCACAGCGATCCAGGCCTACCATGCCCCCAAGCCAGTTCACTCAGTGCCATAGGCACTGCCATCTTGTTTTTCACTTCTGCACATGCACAGAAACTTTTTAAAAGAACAGTGCATGTGTGCATATTGCATCCCTGAGCAAACCAGCAGTAGAAGAATCCAAAACCCGCCTCTGCATTCACCCATTCTTTTTGAAGTTTGTGTTACTAAATTTGGTTTTCCAACCAGGCTGCTGCAGTCTGCGAAAAGGTGAAACACACTGTGGATATTCCATAAAACTGAATTAGCCATGTATGGCTATTTCACACTAAATGCATAAAGCTCCCAAAGGGCAGTTTACAAAAATGTTATCTATACATGACTTGAAGGAAACTGAAGTTTCATTTATTTTCTTTTGAAATGGCTAAATACCCCAAATGATGTAATAGTAGGAATCCACGGATGTGCTAATAACATGGTTTTGAGATGATTAAATATTTTCTGTGTAGTTACAAGGCTAGATATGTCAAGAATAGTGGTCAGCTGCTGAACCAAATTTTCAGATTAGTCTGGATGCATTTGGAGCCCTTGGTACATGACTTCCTGCAGGATATGTTTTATTCTGTATGTTGTCTCTGCTGCTGTCATGTCCATTTAATCCTAGGTGAAAACATGCTGCTTTTTTTAATAATATGGCTCTTCTCCATAGCTTCGAGCATAGTTGGAACTCTGGCTGTAATTCAGATTCAGCAGGCAAGCAATCCTCTCAAATCTAATATTTATTGTCTAACCCAATCATCAGATTTTTAGTAGGTCTGCAGTCATTATACTTCATTTATACAGTGGTACCTCATGATACGAACCCCTCGTCATACAAACTTTTCAAGATACGAACCCAGGGTTCGGAATTTTTTTGCCTCTTCTTACGAACTTTTTTCACCTTACGAACCTGCCGCCGGCCGCTGGGATGCCCCACCTCCAGACTTGAGTTCCTCCCGTTCTTTCCCACCCTGTCCTGCCCCATTCTGCCCTCTGGATCTCCATGGGTTTCCTCCGTTTTTCTCCCCTCTTTCCTGCCCCATTCTCCCCTCTGGATCTCCATGGGTTTCCCTCCCCCCACTCCGTTCGCCTCAGCTTCGTCTGCCGGCAGCTTTTTTTTTTAAAACCTTAATGTTTTGGATTTTCCTAATTGGCTTGCACGCATTATTGGCTTTTCCATTGATTCCTATGGGAAACATTGTTTCATCTTACGAACTTTTCACCTTACGAACCTCGTCCTGGAACCAATTAAGTTCGTAAGAACTTCTGTACTTCCCTTGCTTCTTTTTGTTCTTCTCAGAAGCAAGCATAAAATTAACAAAAGCAGTTCTGTAAGTTTTCAGCATAATTTAGCTTGGAGAAATTATTTAATGTTTATGACATGATTAGCATTGTTCCTAAATATATGGATAATATATATTACTAGTAATCTTTCCCCAAAGATTTCATGGGAAATTTAAACATATATCCTGAAATTGTGTGTGTGTCAGTCCGCCTATCTGTTTGTTTATAGAAATTTATTTTATTTTTACAAACAACTCAAGGTTGTGAATACAGTATATCCAACACATTCTTCCTAACATTCTTTGTAATATGTCCAGCCACAAATGAAAATCTCAATTAGCAACCCAATGAACAAACTAACAACAACAATAATAATAATAATAATAATTTATTAGATTTGTATGCCACCCCTCTCCGAAGACTGGGAGAAACCCAGTATTTTAAAATGTGCTTAATAAAATCAGCCTTTTCAAATTAATCTGATAAGCTGAAGAAAAAATATGTAGCATTAGTTTATTGTTGAGGGATTTACTTCACCACCATTTGAGCCATTGAGAACAACTAGTTTCCAGTTCCTGATGTTTAAGATCACCTTCCTGGTGGCAATTACATCCGCTGGGAAGAATCCTGGAGTTGGCGGCTCTTTCAGTTTGCAATGACTTGTATATATCCCATCCTAACAGGGTGGTTCTCACATTGGACCCATTAACTCATGGTTTCATAGAGCCCAGGATTTTATGTTATATGACTTTTGTCCAAATCCTGTCCACCCTCTAGAGCCGTGATGGCAAACCTATAGCACGCATGCCAGAAGTGCCCTGCAGAGCCATTTCTCCCAGCACATTGACCTGTCACTCATTGCTCTTCTGTGTTCTGGTGTGTGGGAGGGTGGGGTGCATTGCATTATGGGTGTGCATAATGCAATGCACCCCACATGCTCCCTCTTGGCACGCAATGGGAAAAAGGTTTGCCATCACTGCTCTAGAGAAATAGAAACAGCACATTTTGGATGTCAGGAGGGCCCTCCATAGATATATTAAATGGACTGCCATTTCTGAAAGACTGAATCTTTATTTGTCTCATTTCACCTGACATCTATAGGAAAGAAGGTACCTCCTTTAAGCCACTGGCTGATGGTTTGTATTGCAAAGGCCTATGAGGTGCAGGCTAAACTGCTACTAGGTCCTATAACAGCTCATTCAACCAGAAGTGTTGCTATGACAGCAGCTTGGGCAATGCAAACCTCCCTTGAGGATATTTGTAGAGTTGCGATGTGGACATCACCACCACCATTTTATTAGATATTACCGATTTGATACTTTTGCATCCGCAGAGGCCTCCTTTGACAGAGGTGCTGCAGAGGATTCACTCCTCCTCAGGGACCCTGGACTAACTTTCCTGCCCTTAAGACATTAAGCTTGGGTGCATTCCATGCTTGGACTCTCCAAGCAGCGCACAGGAGAAGGATCAACTATGTGCTCTGCAGAATAGTCCAAACCCACCCTGAGGTGGGTACTGGGCCATGATCTGAATTTCATTGGACTTACTTACGTTTGGACACCCTGCAAGGCTATGCCTTCATAAAATAACTGACTCAGAGGAGCCAACGAGGAGGCGTGGCCAGATATTTCTTACTCAGTCCCTGGGCAAACAGACAGAAGTTAACCCATGCTTGGACTTTCCCGCAGGGCATATAGAAAGAACATTCAGATATGACTAATGCTTCTTTTAAAGCCACAGTTTTTTTTTAAAAAAATGGAACTTCTGTACAATATTTCACACGAGACAAGCTTGTAAGAACTGAATAAGCCTTTTATTTGGAAAATGAAGTAAAATGACTAGAAAAATAGCCTTGGAGGTCATATGTTGCAAAGCTGACTACAAACGTGGTATTGAGATCTTGGAAAATTTGGAGGCATAAAAATATTTTTGTTAATTTTTTATAATTCAAAATAAGAAAGCAGTCAAGAGAAGGTGTTAAAAAGTGGACCTATTTCAGCCACTGCTTTGTAATGTACAGTACTGGCAAAAATAGAACATTTCCCAACATTTTCTGTAAAATAAGAGACTTTCTATTTTTGCTTTTGGGATTTTTCCTCAACATTTCCTTGGTATCAAAATCTGGAGGAGAGATCAACTAGAACCAGTATGGATTAACCACCCACACTTCATCTTACTACAGGTCATCAATAAGTACAATCAAAACCATATGAATACCTGTATTATATCCCAGTCTTCATTCTGTTTCCTAACTGGAAGAACCTGTTTTCCATTCATCAAAAAATTGCTCATGTAAAATAACTCCTTGATGATAGTACTGTAGTTCCAAAATGAAATGAAATAAGGAGCGATAGAGCCAAACTAGACATCTTGTTGCATTTAATACCCCCTGTTTCTTTCTTACAAGGCCCGTGGATAGTATAAATCATAAGGATTAAAAGGGCATAGAAAAATCTTACTTTTGTACTTTCTACTCCTTGCTACTTTCAAGATGAAAATATCTTTCCTGACAAAGACTGTGTCCGTGCTTCTATTGTCTGTGGATAGTTATCACTTGTACAGTGATGTATCCCTGATAAATATTTATCTTGCTGTTTTAATCACCTCGATTCTCCATGCTACAGAAATGCTATTTAAAGAGAAAAAGGGAAAAAAGAGGAAACAAAAAATGTAGTCATGTGTTTATGATCATGTCTACTATGCCTGTCATATGATGTATCATAAATGGTAGTGAATCAACATTTTGGAGGGTTGAAATTTTCCATTATTGTTAAACAATCTTTAAAATAGCTTTTTAAATAACATAATGGTTATAGTACAATTGTAATTATCTCACTAAATGTACATAATTAAAGCAACATTTTACAGGTAATTTAAGTTTAAGTTTAAGTTTAATCAGATTTGTATGCTGCCCCTCTCCGCAGACTCGGGGCAGCTCACAGCCTATTAGTGGACCTTTAGCCTATTAGTGGACCTTGAAGTAAAATGTGGAAATGCAAAATTAAAACTTTTTACATATTTATGAGAATTTGTCATCCTCTTTATTTAGCAACTCCACAGAGTCCATAAACCTACAAATAAGTGCATATATTTTATTGGACAAAAAATAAGTGCTTTAGCTGTCATCCATTTAGCCCTGGCTGCTTTTAAAGAAAGTAAGTTGAGAAATTCATTATTTTCCAGATACAAATGCAATCCTACCCAGTCTATTTGGACATTCCATTGGATTCAGTATAACCTTCTAGATTATATATAAATAGAACAATTTTGGACAACTAAATTTTAATAATCCTTAGAAAAAGAATCTAATATGCATTATTTTCAGGAAAATTTCAAGTAAATCTTTACTACGTATAGGAATCATAGAATAGAATAGAATTTTTTATTGGCCAAATGTGATTGGACACACAAGGAATTTGTCTTTGGTGTGTATGCTCTCAGTGTACATAAAAGAAAAGATGCATTTGTCAAGAATTATGAGGTACAACGCTTAATGATTGTCATAGGGTACAAATAAGCAATCAGGAAACAATATTCATATAAATCATAATGATACAAGCAGCAAGTTACAGTCATAAGTGGGAGGATATGGATGATAGGAACAATAAGAAGACCTAATAGTAATAGAAATGCAGCCTTAGTGAATAGTTTGTTCTATAGCATCGAAGTTGAAACAATTTATGTCCGGGATACGAGGGGTCAATAAATATTTTCATGGTCCTCTTTTTTGTGAATAATTAATATGTAAATACAGTGATCCCCCGCTCGTTGCGAGGGTTCCGTTCCAGGACCCCCCGCAACGAGCGGGTTTTCGCGAAGTAGCGCTGCGGAAGTAAAAACACCATCTGCGCATGTGCAGATGGTGTTTTTACTCCCACAGCGCTAGCGAGGAGCCGAAGATTGGGGGCGGGGCGGCTGTTTGCCGCCGGCATGGAGGGCTTCCTAGCAGCCCCCCAAACCCGGGTTGGGGGTCCGGGGGGCGCTGGCTCTCGGCGCTTTCGAGCTGAGTCCGGGAGCGAATTCGCTCCCGGACTCAGCTCGAAAGCGCCGAGAACGAACGGCAAGGAACGGCTTGTCCACGCCGTTCATTCTCGCCGCTTTCGAGCTGAGTCCGGGAGCGAATTCGCTCCCGGACTCAGCTCGAAAGCGCCGAGAACGAACGGCAAGGAACGGCTTGTCCACGCCGTTCATTCTCGCCGCTTTCGAGCTGAGTCCGGGAGCGAATTCGCTCCCGGACTCAGCTCGAAAGCGCCGAGAACGAACGGCAAGGAACGGCTTGTCCACGCCGTTCATTCTCGCCGCTTTCGAGCTGAGTCCGGGAGCGAATTCGCTCCCGGACTCAGCTCGAAAGCGCCGAGAACGAACGGCAAGGAACGGCTTGTCCACGCCGTTCATTCTCGCCGCTTTCGAGCTGAGTCCGGGAGCGAATTTGCTCCCGGACTCAGCTCGAAAGCGCCGAGAACGAACGGCAAGGAACGGCTTGTCCACGCCGTTCATTCTCGCCGCTTTCGAGCTGAGTCCGGGAGCGAATTCGCTCCCGGACTCAGCTCGAAAGCGCCGAGAACGAACGGCAAGGAACGGCTTGTCCACGCCGTTCATTCTCGCCGCTTTCGAGCTGAATCCGGGAGCAAATTCGCTCCCGGACTCAGCTCGAAAGCGCCGAGAATGAACGGCGTGGGCGGGCGAAGGGCGGGCGGCAGCGAGGAGTTTGCGTGGGCGGTGGGGAAACTCCTCGCTGACGCCAGCAAGAGGGGGAAGACTCAGGGAAGCCGCCCAGCAGCTGATCTCCCGGTTGCCATCTACGCATGCGTGCCCACGGGCACGCATGCGTAGATGGTATTTTGACTTCCGGGTTGAAAAATAGCGAAGTACCCTGTTCGCAATGGTTGGGGACGCAATAAACGGGGGATCACTGTAATGAATAAATGAATAGACACGGAGGCATGGTTAAAAACATAGAAACAGAAGACTGACGGCAGAAAAAGACCTCATGGTCCATCTAGTCTGCCCTTATACTATTTCCTGTATTTTATCTTACAATGGATATATGTTTATCCCAGGCATGTTTAAATTCAGTTACTGTGGATTTACCAACCACGTCTGCTGGAAGTTTATTCCAAGGATCTACTACTACTTGCAAGCAAAACATTTCCAAGCTAGGAAAATCTCTCTCTGGGTATGAAGCCTCTGTGTTCCTCCCTGTTCACACCTGCATTTATTTTTTGTAGCAAATTTCTTGTGCACCAGGTACAAAAGATTAACTTAGCTAACTTAGTAACAATGCGATAAATTGTTAATATATAACAATATACAAACAGATCATATCAAGGTGTGATTGCTAATTGAATACAAGAGTCTTTAATTAACATTTACCTTAGATAAACAGAAGAGTGTTTAATTAATGACAGCCAAGATAAGCATTTCGTATCTTTGGCAATTATTGACAGTCTACAGTTACGGTAGTAAAAAAAATAGTAAAATCTGAACACCTATATCTCATCTTTCACCAATTTTTTTTTCCACATATGGCAAGGAAAGCCATTACACATGAGAATAATCCTTGGTGTAGAATTTCATTGCTATGGCTTTGTAGCTGTGCTCATGAAGTTTTCTTGACAATGTATGCTATGCCTTCCTCCAGGATGATTTTTCCAGTATAACTCAGAATCCTAACATTACTTGGTCATCTCCTATCTTAATTAATATTTGGACAGGAGATCACCAAATAAAGATAGAATTCTGGGCCAAGTGTTGGTTTGTTTTTTTTCAATTAAGATCAGCTAAGAACAACTAGGTGCTTCCACCTAGCGGGACCACAAGTGTATATGCACAGAAATTAAATGAATCTACAGTGATTGAATTTTTAAAACACAAGTTTGCTGCTGTTGAACTTAATCCCTTCTTTCTTCCTTTCCTAAAAGGAAATCTATCTATACTAAAAGTCTCAGAGTAACTGATGTTACCTTCTATGATTTGATAATCAAACAATGGTTAAGTTCTTGATTTGCTATTTTATTATTTCCACAGATAACTGACATTCTTGCTTAATTGCTTTCTACTCTTTATCTGACAGATACATATCTGCTTATTTTATGTTGATTTTAAATAGATTTCACTCTTTTGCCATAGCTTAAAGAAAATTTCAGCACTGCAGTTCTGATTTAAGTTTCATATGCAGGTTAAGAAAATGGGGTGAAAGTGCAATGTCATACTTCAGATATAATGGGGAATTATTTAAATTATCAATGTACGTGCTGAAGGCAAGCATGCCTTTAAACTATTACGATGCAGTTCAGTTAGAATGTGGGCTTTCTTCAGGAAATGCATCAATTAAAACTGCATTGCCTCCCTTGGGAAGGTGCAGCCAAAGTCCAGAGGATGTATGAACTTTTAAGTTGCATATTGTTTTAATAAATCCCTTTTCCCACAAGTTTGACTATTCTTTTAATTGTTCATTTGTATTTATTTTATGTTTGACTTTTTAGGGGAAGTGTGTACATATAAATTATACTGGAAAAAGATGTAATGGCAAAAAAGTTTAGGAAGCCTGAATTAGATAAGGAAATTAAATAAAGTATTCTTCGGTTAAAGTATAAACTTTACATAGAACTTCAAAATACATATTTTCTTCAGGAAAATTCAGGCAAAATATAAATATAACATTGAACAGTGAAAACATATTTTTAAATTTTCTACTAGGCTATCTGGCCTTTGATGGAAACTAGATATTACGGATAGTCCTCAACTTATGACCAGTCACTTAGCAACTGCTTGAAGTTACAACGGATTCCAAAAAGGGTACTTGCAATCTGGATTTGAAGTTTTGACAGCTCCACAGTCACATAATTGAATTGGAGGTTTTGAGAGGATGGAACATCTATTAGTGGTTCTCAACCTTTCTAATGCCACAACCCCTTAATACAGTTCCTCACGTTGTGGTGACCCCCAACTATAAGTCTAGCATCAATTCTCCCAACAGAGCTTTAAGCTGATTGGCAGGAAGGTCAGGGGGACACCCCCACTGTAAATGTCTGATTGGTCGGATTGTAAAAATATGTTTCAAGGCGCCAGAATAGAAGCTTTAGTTCCTAACACCATGGGAAATTTGTCTTATTCCATGGTCTTAGGTGAGCCCTGTAAAATGGTCATTTGACTCCCAGAGGTCCCTACTCCCAGGTTGAGAATCACTGATCTATATAAATAAAAATGTAAATGTCCAACTCTATGAAAGTTCTTCACCGATTGCTTTGAAATTTTGACAGAGAGTTGCATTCAATTACAAACCTTTTTATATACCAGAACTATATAGATGTCACACCTGTGACTGATGAAAAACATAGCAGCCCCAGTTTCATTGGCTGGTGAAAAAATATAGCAGCCATGTTTTCATTGGCTGCTGATAATTTCAAACAATGAGAATGGTCCGGTTAGGGGAAGATGGGCACAGCCTTGCAAAAGAGAGAGATCCAAAAAAGAGGAATTAATTTATATAGATAAATGAAAGCAGAGGATTATTATATAGCCATACGGCTTGGTAGCACAGGATGGTTACATAGCCATACAAATCTTGTACAGTGTACAGTCACCATGGGCCTTGCTGCTTAATGGTTTCAACTGCCACAGGACAATCTCCTCAGAACATAAAGGAACTATAGATTATAGCCATAGCTGTAAACTAAACACCGCCATCTACTGGCTGAATAATTCTGTGGTTGTTGCAATCTATATAAATAACAATGTAAATGTTCATTAGTTCATGATCTAAAATCTCCGAAAATTCATCACCAATTGCTTTGAAAATTGCTCTAAAACCCTGGGGTTTGCCTCCTAAACATTGCATACTTGGGTGGAACCAAGAACCCTGCGAGTTAGGCCACTCTTACCTTCTTTTTGCACATAGGTCGGGCTGGTCTCAAAGCAGGGTGGAACAGGGAGAGGGAGAGAGAGATGTCCAAATGTCACCTTGCTCTCTAATGTTAATCCCTTCCATCTCTGTTCTGAATAAATTGAGGAAGGGTTGGTCTAGAAGATCTTCAAGGTTCCTTCCAATTCTTATTCTGAATAAACCCAGGGGAAGAGTCTTCTCTGTGGTGGCTCTGACCCTCTGGAATCAGCTCCCTCCAGAGATTAGAACTGCCCCCACCCTCCTTGCCTTTCGTAAACTCCTTAAAACCCACTTCTGCCGTCAAGCATGGGGGGGACTGAAACATCTCCCCCTGCCTATGTAGTTTTTTGTGTATGATGACTGTATGTATGTTTTTATATATTGGGGTTTCTTGTTTTTTAGACTTTTTAAATGTATTATTGTTATTTTAGATTCCAACTATTAGATTTGTTATTATATATTGTTTTTATCATTGCTGTAAGCCGCCCCGAGTCTACGGAGAGGGGCGGCACACAAATCTAATAAATAATAATAATAATAATAATAATAATAATAATAACAACAACAACAATAACAATAAACAATAAATAAAAATTGAGCAGGGGGTTGCACTACAAGACCTCCAAGGTTTAGCCACAGCAACATGTGGCTGGGTAAATATGTTCTGGCTTGGGCAAGTTCAAATTAACAAAAGCAGAAATAAATCATGCCAATATAAAATGCTAATAAACATTAAATGGAATCATCTTTATGTTCTGTCTGGGTGCCCCCAGACTTCAACACCAACTGGAAAAAACAGCCAGATAAAAGCAAAGGCACTTTATAGTTTGAAAAATAAACACAGAGAAAAACCTGTTCTTCCCAACAGGCAGGCTATGAGGCTTCACAGCAGAGTCCTGACGGCCAGACAATACAGCAGACTTCTTGCTGGCACACACACCACTGTAGAGAATAAGACCCACGCCTTTCCCCCAAGGTTTCAGCCTTCAAGGCCACAAGCCAGAATCAGAGACGCCAAAGATCACAGCCAGGTCCCAGGACTCCCAAAGATAATACTCCACAATACAGGAAGGGTGGGTCTGCCTTTTCAGCCTTTCTGGGGAGAACCACACCCAAACCCAGCTGTTGCCTATTTAGGGCTGGAAATACCTGACTAATTGTCCCCTTCGTTGTGCTGCTCTTCTCTGCCTGAGATCAATGATGGCTTGTGCATTTTCATCTAAGGACTCCAGGCTGCTTGCTGGGGAGAGCTCCACCCCGGGGGACTCAGGCTGTTCTCCCTCTCCCTCGGCCTGATATTCCTCCTCCCCGTCTGCCTGGGCCTCCTCCTCCTCCTCCTGTTCCTCATCCTCCCCCTCTGAGCATGGAGCCGGCAGAGGTTCAGCTGTTCCCTGAGGAGCCTCAGACGGAATCACAACACTTTAGAACTTAGAATACAATAGAAGCTATATTTAGAAAATTGTAAAATCATGTATTGTTCATATTCAATGCCGGCATATTTTTCCTTGTTGAAAAGAATGTATTTAAAACCTCCTCTGTTCCCCTCTCTTGTTATTCTTAGGTAAACATCTTTGACCACGATGAGTTGGAGTTTCTTGACCCGTCTACTTGAGGAGATCCACAATCATTCCACATTTGTGGGGAAGATCTGGCTGACTGTGCTGATTGTATTCCGCATTGTTCTCACGGCTGTGGGAGGAGAATCCATCTATTACGATGAACAGAGCAAATTTGTTTGCAATACAGAGCAGCCAGGTTGTGAAAATGTGTGCTATGATGCTTTTGCCCCTCTCTCTCATGTGAGGTTTTGGGTATTTCAGATCATCCTAGTCTCTACTCCCTCAGTAATGTACTTGGGCTATGCTGCTCACAAAATAGCTCGGATAGTGCAACATGGTGAACTGGAACGGAAGTTGCGAAGCAAACCTCTTCAGATGCGTTGGAAACAACACCGGGGTTTAGAAGAAGCAGAAGACGATAATGAAGAAGATCCAATGATGTATCCAGAGATTGAGGTAGAGAGTGAACGAGAGAACAAGCAAAACCCATCCGTCACAAAAATAAAGCATGATGGCAGGAGGCGAATCCGAGAGGACGGGCTCATGAAGATCTACATCTTTCAACTGCTGAGTAGGACTATGTTTGAAATTGGCTTCCTGATAGGCCAGTATTTACTCTACGGATTTGAAGTCAGCCCAACGTTCATTTGTAGCAGGAATCCGTGTCCCCATACTATTGACTGTTTCATTTCAAGGCCCACAGAAAAAACCATATTCCTACTCATCATGTATGGTGTGAGTGGCCTGTGTTTACTTCTGAACATCTGGGAAATGCTTCACCTGGGATTTGGCACCATTCGGGACACGTTGAATAACAAACGGAAGGAGCTAGAAGACTCGGGAACCTATCATTACCCTTTCATTTGGAATACCCCATCAGCTCCTCCAGGCTACAATATTGCCATGAAACCTGACCAGATACAGTATACAGAGTTGTCTAATGCCAAAATAGCACACAAGCAGAATAAAGCCAATATTGCCCAAGAACAACAATATGGCAGCAATGAGGAGAACATTCCCACTGAACTGGAGAACATCCAGCGAGAAATCAAAGTAGCTCAGGAACGCTTAGATCTTGCCATCCATGCATATAATAATCAGAATAATCCATCCTGTTCCAAGGAGAAGAAGCCCAGGGGCAGTTCAAACAAGAGCAGTGGCAGTAGTAAATCAGGGGATGGGAAAACTTCTGTTTGGATTTGATGCTGTTCACTTGACGGAGAATGCTACTCTTTTCTTGTAGCATATTATATCTAGCCAATTGGGTGCGAAATAATTTCCAGTAAAAAATAATTGGCCTTGCTAAAGTTCAGAGATTTTTCGTGCTGCTAAATGGTACTGTGCAAAAGAACAGAAGAAAAAAGTAGTTGTGCTTACAAACACATTCATATTTCTTCCAAATATGCAGAAGTCCCAGGAATTTTTTAATTATTTTTGTTAAAACAGTTTACACTGTATGTACAGTATTATGGTACCTTTTATTATGCACATTTTTGTATTTGTATATTGGATATCTCAGTTATACATTTTATATTAAAAGGAATCAAATAGGAATTTTCAATATTTTTCTAAAGCATTTTTCTCCTCACCTGTCGTAGAGATGGTTGATTTATTTTGAATTTCATAGAGGTTTGAATTATGGAACAGATAATTCTGGATGACTGTCATGAACAGATGTAACCCCTTCTGCATTCTTGTCCCAGCCAAATAAATTAAATACTAGGGTAGTGAAATAAGTCTTCAGATGTAGTCAGATATTTTTTTCCTGTAGTGAATATCCTTGAATATTAGTGGGGAGAGGGAAACGAATGTTAGACTGCCTGCTTGTAGCACTTCAGTTTATGAGTCCTCCGAGAAAAAAGTGCCTGGAATTGACAATGTTTTCTGAATTAAAAAAAAGTAAGAGTTCAACCACTGTGAAAATAAAACTTATATACCTGATGTTAATTTAAAACATGTTTGATACTGCAAAGTAGGGAAAGCAATTGGCTATATGTCTAGATAATTTATACTACAGTCCTCATATTACTGACTTAGGTTGAATTCTAGCTCAAAAATCTAGATTGCCTATCCCCGATTTAGGAATGACTTCACAATTCTTAATCTTGTGAACAATTTAGAGTCTAGAAAAAAATTAATCAAGTTAAATTATTGTTGAGACAAAGGTCTGCTTTCTTGAAACTTGAACCAGTATTCAAATGGTGGTGGTGGTGGGGGAATCTTGATTTAAGTAAATATAAACACTTGAAGTGTTTTTGACTGAAGTGTTTGAAGTGTGAATTGTTACTTTAAAGGTATGTGATGTACAACTTGGTTCTTCAGGAAGTTCTTTATTGTGAGGAGCACAGAATTGTGAATTTGAAGTAATGGAAAAATTGTACTTTAACAAATCTATTTATTTTAGCAGTCTCCAAGGTCAGTCTTCCTCCTTGGTCTTTTAAATTCCTGTCCCGTTATTAATGTATTGCTTGCAAAAAGCAACAGGAAGCTATTTGGGAGCATATATTCTAGTCTTGTGAATCTGCAGGCTGTTATAATTAAATACATAGATCCTTTGAAGGAGTTTCAGCTCAAAATAGCAAACTGGAAATCTTCCTTCTTTCCTAATAAGATGACAAAATAATTAGTTATGGGCTTTTGGAGTTTGCCCATTATTTGGTTCATAGGTTCAATGTATTAGAATGGCTGTGGTTTTATCTATTATGGTGCTGAGCTGACAACATTTGCAAAATTTGGTAATACAGTTTGGATTTAATGTAATACATGCTGATTAGAAAATGGCCTTGTGTATTTTACTTCATTCAAGATACAGTAAAGTCTAAATTAAAAGTAGTGGGCAGTAATGACACTATTCCCAAGTGCTTGCCATTTTTCTTACTGCTGTGATACGATCACTGAATAAACTAGATTTGCAGAACCTATTAGAAATCTAATACCTATTTAAGTGGAAAATGGGGTTGTGTCCAAATTTAGATGCATTCAACCCATTTTTGGTAGCAAATGGACTGCTTGAAATAGATACTGGTTGGGGATACTTTACAAGCAGGATAGACAATGTGAGGGAGGACGGGTACTTCCAAAATTGGACAGGCATCTCTTTTTTTGTGTGATATTCAAATTATACTGGATACATCCTAACTATTTCATCCGCCACACACAAAGCCTGTCTCATTTAGCAGAATCGTAAGTTATTTGTGCATTATTAAAAAGCCTAGATGCAAATGCATGCCAATATGAATTGAGAAATGTGAGTTTTGAATAACAACAGTCATGCTTCTACTATTGAAAAATCTGTATCCCAAAAAGATTTTAAGTATTAGTAGAGAATTTAGCAGAGGTTATTCCAATTAAATGATGTAAATTTCTCCCAAGCTGCTTTCCTTATCAAGCCAAATTTGGGGCTAGGTGCGTTTTTAATTTTGCTTTACTGAAGGGGGGAAAAACAGCCAAATTCAGCTTGTGTGTATAATTATAGAATGCAATGTTATTGCCTTTGGTGACATCTAATTGGCAAAGGCAGTAAGTACAGAGAAAATTAAATATTTGTGTACATTGATTAATGTTTATTAGAATTGTAGAACTGATCCATTCTCCCTAAACTCTGACAAGAAATTGCACTCCTGTAAAACTATTTTGTACTTTTTTTCTCCCTTAGAATTTAGAGGCCTTTTGAAAAGTTTTGACATTTTCACTTTTTTTTTATTCTAAAAATTTATAGATTATCTTACTCGAAGCAAGTCTCAGTTTAAAATATATAAATCTGAAATGGAAATCCTTTGTTTACAATAAACCCAAGGCTTAGCAAAGGAAGGAAGGCTAGATAAACTGGTACAGTACTTCTCTTTCTAAGACGGTACTCCCATAATCCTCATCATTAATCATGCTGAATGTAACTGATAGGATTTGACATCCAAGACATTTGGACAGCACATGATTCTGCTTCTGTTTTATAGAACTTCAGCATCATTTTTTAAAAAAAATAGAATGCTGCCTTTTTTCTTTAAATGCACAAGACTGAGTATAAAAATAGTGAATAATTGGTGCAATACTTTGAAAGTTTCTAGAAGTAGTATAAGTAGTATTTTCTTTATTATCCGAAATGCTAAAAGATCTGAGGGGACGGGGTGAGACGGAATGGGAGTCGGAATCCGACACGCCCATCCTGGCCGCCCACTTAACAGCCTCCCAGTCTCTAGTCTAAGCGCTCCAAGCTCTAGGAAGGGTACGGGCGGCTGCAATACCAGCAGCTTCAGGGGGGCTCCTTTCCTCAGTGGTTCGTCTTG
Source organism: Erythrolamprus reginae (assembly GCF_031021105.1). NCBI lineage: Eukaryota > Metazoa > Chordata > Lepidosauria > Squamata > Dipsadidae > Erythrolamprus > Erythrolamprus reginae. The sequence goes on along the minus strand of NC_091963.1, from coordinate 99,745,692 downwards.
TACCTTTAGGCAGCTGCACCAACTTTCTCCTTCCCGGCGGCGGTTTTCCATCGAGCAGCAGCAGCGCCGGGAACGTCACATGAGGAAGGGAAGCCGCTAGAGCAGCGGTAACTGCTGAGATGGCTTCGGCAGCTTTCCTTCATCACATGACATTCCCGGCGATGCTGCTGCTCGATGGAAAGCCGCGCCGGGAAGGAGAAAGTTGGTGCAGCTGCCTACAGGTACAAGACGAACCACTGAGGAAAGGAGCCCCCCGAAACTGCCGGTATTCCTACAGCTTGGAGTGCTTAGACTATAGAGCTCCTCAGATCTTTATCCCATAGGAAATAAAGGAAATAGGGGCTAAGAACCAATTAAATCCATTTCCATTATTTCCTATGGGATAAATTAATTCGGTACTCAAATCGGTTCTCAACCACACTTCTGGAACAATTTGTGGTCGAGAACCGAGGTACCACTGTACTCAGATTTTCAAGGACAATTTTAATATAAAACTACATTCAGTGAAAATTCAGTGAGTGAGCTGAAAATTTTTACTAAGGAAATATTTTCTGGAACTTTTATTCATCTGCTGAATTGAATTTAGTCAAGTAACAAAGTTAATATCATATGTTCGGATGGTAGTATAAAAGGAAAAATTAGTTCATGTGTTTTATTCTGAAGTTTGAATAAAATGCAGCCTATGTTGGATACAAGAAGTCTAATAGTTGCACCTATAATTTAATGTGTATGTATGTTTCTTCTTGCACTGAAAGATTGGTGGCATACATACAGGATTTGGAGACATGAAAGTTCATATGGTAATAAAATGTCTAACAGTAGCCGTTTGCATGTCTGCAGAGCCCAACATTGCTTTTCAAATGTAGATGTTATTTCCTTTTTTTTGCTTGGATAAAAATCAACTGAAAAGAGAATTTTAATTATCTCAGATCCTTTTAGACAAGCAAAGTGGGTGTATTGAGTCACATGCCAGTTCAACACACACACACCCAAATGTCCAAATAATAAAATCAGGGTTTTCATGGCTTTGGAAAGCATTTTAGCTACAGATAATTTGCTTTGAAGATGAAGCTGTAGGAAAATGTTTTCCCATTACTGTTATGAGACATCAGTCTTAGGCAAAATGAGTGTTAGGAAGTAACTCAATCAATATGGCTGTTAGGTTTGGCTTTATCTAGTTCACTTCTTAACAAACTCACTCCAAACTCTCCAATAATGCTCCGGCCATATACATGTAAGTGTAATGGAATGAATTTGAATGACTGGTGGGTTTTTTTTAATAATTTGGGAGTTTTAGATTAATTTTAGACTAGTCTTAATCTTGGGTTCCTCACATGTTCTTTTTGTATTATTCCCATTCTGTAAGCCGCCCTGGGTCGATGGAGAAGGGCAGCAGGGAAATCCAAATAATAATAATGAATTGTACAAGATACAATAGAATATTTATGTCTTCAAATTACTGGGATGGCTACAACAATACGTCCAATGCATTTTGACCCTATTGATGATAAAATATACAATCTCCTTTGGTGTATTTTTACAATATACAGTACTACTTTTTTTGTTGCAATCTGCCCTTTGCACTCCAAGAGGAGGAGAAGTCAAAACATTTTGTCGGATACCTGGCCCTACAAGGAAGGACAAAAGCTAGAGCCCAAAAGGTGCTGTGTAAAAAGAAAGATTTAATTAATTCCCCTGCTCCCAAAGTCAAGTGAAACCCCCCCCAAAATATTTTAAAACTTTCTATTAATCTAGTCCATGAGTGAGAAGCCATGTGAAAACCCTCTCCTGTAAGTTTCTGTAAATTTGTTAACAAGTAGAATTAATTAAGAATATAAAATTGCAACATTACTTTGATAAAGTTTATTTGATTTTTTCCATACAACCACAGCATCAAGGTTTGATAACAGAAAACACCTGTCACTTGTAAGATGAAGTTCGATTAAAAAGGGGAGGGGGGAGAAGGGAGCAGCATCAATGTGCACATTCTGCATGGGGGAAATCACAGGACAGAACACAGTGAGATAAAAGACAACTATCTTTCCTACCAACTGCTCAGGTGCCAAAATCCACGTTATCAACTGAAACAAAACGTCTATTACTTGTCTCAGAAGCAAGCTTGCATCTTAAGCCTTTCCAAAAAGTGGGGGTTATGTATCAACAAAGAATAAGATCTTAAAAAGAAATTGCTATTATACATCATGGAAGGATGGGTTGGACAGCCCTTCTTTAAACAAAAGTGACTCAAGACCCCTGCCGTGGTTCATTTGGACAATTGGCATCTCTGTATTTTGCAAACACTATCAGAAAAAGAAACTTTTGCTCTTCAGAAATGAGGCGATGCCACCCAAAGCAATACAGTAGGCCAAGTGGGAAGAGGATCATAGGGTGATTGGAGACAAGGCTGGAAGGGGCATTGTGACAAAATCACCTGCCAATCTTAACAATTTTGGGGGGGAGTGCATTAAAACTCCCCTCTCTTTCAAGCTTAAGGAATGACCGAGGCAAAGAAAGTCATTGTGCCCATGAAACCTTCAGAGCCAGAAGCTCAGCTTTTCCAGATTCCAGGTTATAGCCCTCATGACTTAGGATAGGGCAGTGAATCACGGATGGAAAGGACGGGGGTGGAGAAATATAGAAGTAAAGAGGTTGACTTAATATAAGTGAAAGTGGCCTATTTGGCCCATAGTGGTGACAAGTATAGAACAGAAGGCATCCTTTAGGATCTGGATAGCAATTTGGCAAAAGTGGCCCTGGTTCAATCACTTTCCCATACCACTCCTCCTGAAACAGCTCACTCTAACTCAGGTTCTCAAGCAAATTCACCCAAAAAGGCACTTCAGAGCAGAACATGGGCTGCAGTGGAAGGTGGGGAGATGGTGCCAGTGTCCCAACGGAGAGGCTCATTTCTGTAGCATTGAAATCCAAAGAGGGAACAATGGAATCCAGAAGGGCAGCAGTGGCGCCTGTCGTGACAGCAGGTTCCCTGTGAAATAGAAGAGTAGGCAATGAAGGGGCCACAGTCCTTAATGAAGAAACAAGAAAATTGCTCCAAATCCTTATAGGATTCTCAACCTACAAGTTTAGGAAGGATGACCTGGAAAAATATTTAGTAATTAAGACAGAAATAGCTTTAAATCATGAATCTATAGTTTGTGTGTAATGCAGGGTTTTAACATTATATCACAGCAAACAGCAGGTTCTTCAGCTTCTGAAGAATTATTGTTTCTTTTTCAATAGTCCATTTGGCCTTACCAAACTTAATAATGCATAGAAACATAGAAGACTGACGGCAGAAAAAGACCTCATGATCCATCTAGTCTGCCCTTATACTGTTTTTTGTATATTATATTAGGAGGGATATATGTTTATCCCAGGCATGTTTAAATTCAGTTACTGTGGATTTATCAACCACGTCTGCTGGAAGTTTGTTCCAAGGATCTACTACTCTTTCAGTAAAATAATATTTTCTCATGTTGCTTTTGATCTTTCCTCCAACTAACTTCAGATTGTGTCCCCGTGTTCTTGTGTTCACTTTCCTATTAAAAACACTTCCCTCCTGAACCTTATTTAACCCTTTGGCATATTTAAATGTTTCGATCATGTCCCCCCTTTTCCTTCTGTCCTCCAGACCAGTGTTTCCCAACCTTGGCAACTTGAAGATATTTGGACTTCAACTCCCAGAATACCCCAGCCAGCATTTGCTGGCTGGGGAATTCTGGGAGTTGAAGTCCAAATATCTTCAAGTTGCCAAGGTTGGGAAACACTGCTCCAGACTATACAGTTCATTAAGTCGTTTTTTTTTTTGGGGGGGGGGGGGGGAATGCTGTACCCCTTGAATCTGAATATTATATAATCAAATTTCACTTGCCTTATTGGTTTTATCAATGCACATGAGAAAGTTCTGAGGATCTCAACATTTTGTATAGAAAATTTATGGTGGAATTTTGAGTTCCCAGCAAGGCTGCCTTTGTTTTTTGTACAATGACAATGACAACGTTACGTCTGCCCGGTTGGCCTCCTGTGGCTGGATCTATAAGTCTGGGCACTAACCTTATCATAGGGGCAGCAGGCCCAGCCACCACTCTTCGCCTTGCAGCAGGTCTGGCCCACGTGGCAGTAGTGTTGTTCACCACAAAAGATATCCTGACCGGAGACATCCGTCTGTGGTAAAGTTGGCAGGCCCTCTGCAGCATCAACAAGGCCTGGCCAGTACCGCTTCTCACAAGACTGGGCTGCCACGTTGCAGGTATAGCCAGAGGGGCAACAATGTTTGTGATCCTCACAGCAAACGGCCTGTAGAAAGCAAGAGAGGAGGCACTGTTTGGTTTGAGATAAAAAATACACCTTGTGGTGGAACTAAATAAAACTAATTTTATCATGGCTCCATTTTGCTTCAGAGAAACACAAAAGACAGAAACGCCCCCTTATTCCTTCTTTTTCCTAATTCATTGTTAAATTTAAAATGTCTGAATTAAGATATGAATTAGAAAAACAACAGATGAAAGCTCTGAATGGCTCATAGCTGACACTTCTCTCAAACAGACTATGAATTTCCAGATATTGTGCTTGTTCTGCTCGTAAGGGAAGCCTTATCCAAGCTTAAATCACAACTATAACAGGAATGTGAAAAGGCATCTTTAGTTCTATAGGGCAGTGTTTCCCAACCTTGGCAACTTGAAGATATTTGGACTTCAACTCCCAGAATTCCCTAGCCAGCATTCGCTGGCTGGGGAATTCTGGGAGTTGAAGTCCAAATATCTTCAAGTTGCCAAGGTTGGGAAACACTGCTATAGGGGATTAAATTAATGGCAAGTATGGAAGCAAGTATGGAAACATTCTGGGCAGCCCAATGCAAATACTAGAATTTTTTTTCATTAACTTTCAAGACTCTAAAGATCGAGCAGAGTGGATCTTCTCCGGGTCCCGTCAACTAAACAATGTCGCTTGGCAGGACCCAGGGGAAGAGCCTTCTCTGTGGTGGCCCCGGCCCTTTGGAACCACCCCCCCCCCGAAGATTAGAATTGCCCCCATCACGACTTCAACGGGAAGTCACCCGTTACATTATTTGCAGCTGACTCAACCTCAGCCTGTACTCACAAAACAAGTGCATGCTGGGAAGCCAGACTCCATTTTCCTTTAGTACTTGAAAGAGCCAGAAGCACAAAGAAGAATCCAGCTTAATCTGTGGCACAAGATCATCCAAGACAACACCCCCCCCCCCCCCCAATAGCATAGCTCATGAGATTTAGATTACTTGTATTTATTACTTGTTTATGTTCAGCAGTAACTCAATAGTGTCTATCTTGTATCTGGTTCTCACTGTATATATTCCTATTTTTCCCAGTTTCATCATATCCTATTTCAATAAAGCATCCAGATTTACACACACAGTCTGTTTTATTGGCGGGTATGTGGGTTTAGCTGCATGTTGAGCTGCATACAGACTAATGTGCAGTGAGGACAGAACAACAGGGCATAAGGTTTGTGAAAGTAACATCATCAGCGCCTGCATTAGCAGATACTTTGTTTTTAGAAGCAGAGATAAATTTAGTAGTAGCTACCCTGATTCTTATCCAGCTGTTTCGTCTAGCTTTCCCCAAATTAATGGAGTTTGTATGTGACGGCCAAAAAAATCCCATCATTCCCAGCTAACACAACACAATTCTTCTCAGACAAAGAAGGGCATCTTTTATTTCTTGGCTACAGTTTTTGCACCCTGAAAAACTGCTTGGGAGACTTCTTCACTTTTTGCATTGCCCAGATGAGCTATGGAAAACAGACTGATATTGGTGGAGGGAAGTTTACCACTAAAGGTAGTGGCATGGGTGGTACAAGAAAGAGTGGTGGTATATTCTCCTGCCTTCCAGCAACCCTGCTAAAGTTCACTGGGAGAACCTATAAATATGGGCTGGAAAGACTGATCTCTGCCAGCATATATAGTAGTAGCATCAATCTTCCATATGTTTAATTGATCATCACAAGACTCTGGTCTTGCATTAATCATGCCTTTTCACACCGAGGCTTCCTCGCCAAGCTTTCTGAAGCCTACTTACTTTTGGAAAAGGACAATAACCCTAGTTGCCAGAGGCCACTTTGCAGCAGGTCTCCTTATCTTTGCAGCTGGTGAAGGTACCACATTTCACCACTGTCTCTTGCCTTGCCAGAATGGGAGTCACCAAGATCCCCTGGGAAGGGCTGCACTTTTGATGCAGAAACTGTTTTCTATGTCACAGGTGTAACCATGAGGACAACAGTGTGCTTGGTCTTTGCAACAAACTGCCCATGATGGGGAAGAAATAGCCAAACACCATTGTTGAAATTGTTCTATGGAAGAAAAATACTACAGCTAGATCTCACTTAACAACTGTTTGAAGTTATGACAGCTCCGAAAAAATAACTTTATGGCTAGCCCTCACACTGACCACCATTGCATCCCATAGTCATGTGATTGCTACTTGTGCATTGCACAACAGGCTTCTGACAAGGAGAAGCTGGCAGTAAAATTGCACATCAAAAACATGCAGTGCCTTGCACAATGATCGCTGGTGATTTGCTTAATGAACAGATGGTACGTAACATTGTTAAGCCTTTCAAAACATCATGTGATGTTTCACTTAACAACTGCATTCGTTAGCAGCAGAGTGGCTAGTCCCCACTATGGCTCTTAAATGTACCAGCCTTCCTACACGTACAACATATATCACTTCATTGTTCTCATGTTCTTTCTTGTACTATATTTGGAACTAGATTTCCATCACTACCTACTGATAGTGAGGCTGCATGGGAGACTGGAGAGAAACCTAGACTTCTAAGATCAACAATCAAAATCCCATTCCATCAGCATGCTCTGCTGGCTTTAAGAGTGGGAGATGGAAGTTACAGTAATACCTCGTCTTACGAACTTAATTGGTTCCGGGAGGAGGTTCGTAAGGCGAAAAGTTCGTAAGACGAAACAATGTTTCCCATAGGAAACAATGTAAAATCAATTAATGCATGCAAGCAAAAAAAATATCGCAAAAATGGTGCTGGCTGCCGAGAAGCCCTGCCGCCCAGCCGTCGCCTTTTGAAACAGCCAGGGGCTTCTCGGCGTTCCCCTGAACACCAAACCCGGAAGTTCGACAAAAGTTTGGGTTCAGCGTTCGGGAGGCCGCCGAGAAGCCCCGCCGCCCGGCTGTCCCCTTGCCAGAAGAGCCGTGGAGCTGTTGGCCGGTTGGGAGGCTCAAACGGAGGTGGGGAATCCCAATAGGGAATTCCATGGGCGGAGCTTTGACGTGACTAAGACGTCCTTCCTGGCCGGCCAAAACGTGGACTCCAGGAAGGACATCTCCGTGATGTCAAAGCTCCGCCCATGGAATTCCCTATTGGGATTCCCCATCTCCGTTTGAGCCTCCCAGCCGGCTGACACCTCCGCGGCTCTTCTGGCAAGGTAACAGCCGGGCAGCAGGACTTCTCGGCGGCCTCCCAAACCTGAACACCGAAACCAAACTTTTGCCGAACTTCCAGCTTCGGCGTTGGGGGGAACACTGAGAAGCCCCCCGGCTGTTTCAAAAGGTGACAGCCGGATGGCGGCGCTTCTCGGTGGCCTTATGAACCCGAACGCCGAAACTGAACTTTTGCCGAACTTCCGGGTTCAGCGTTCGGGCGGTGGGTTCGTAAGGCGAAAAAAGTTTGTAAGAAGAGGCAAAATTTTTCCGAACCCCGGGTTGGTATCTCGAAAAGTTTGTCTGGCGAGGGGTTCATATCATGAGATACTACTGTACTTTGCAAAACACAAGGAGGGTATCACACTGGGGAAGGTTGAGTTCATTGACTAATTCACCAATATAAGGTTTTCAACTTCACCCACTTATGATAGATCTGCCCGTAGAATGCCCTGTTGTCAGGCTGTCCCAAAGATATGTATGCAAACATATGATTCTTATGAGACTTAATGGGTGATTGATTAAAACAACCATTTATCCAAGAAGGAAAATTGCCTACCCTGCCTTGAAATCCTCAATTTACCTGAAAGAGGGGGCAGCATGCCCAGGATCCTAAATGCATGCAACATGTTTGTCCATCTGCACAGCTAAACTGATCATCACACTTCACGTTCTTGCTTGAAGGGAAGTTGGCAACAATCGCTGTTGTCTTCTTCGCCCAAGGCATACGATCTCCATCTTTTATGCAACTGTGTGATGAATCACAGATGTAACCACTGGGGCAGCAGTGAATATGATCCTGGCAGCAAGTGGCCTAGCAGGAGAGAGGAAGGTCATATCAAAGTCATTAGTGGCCCACTCAACCAAAAGGAATTCCTACCGTTGGTTAAAGTTGACAAACCATAGCTTGTTATACCTCTAGCTGCATAGCAAGAGGTATAACAAGCAGGAAGAGGGAGATTGTGATCCCCTTATATAGAGCGCTGGAGACCACATTTGGAATACTGTGTTCAGTTCTGGAGACCTCACCTACAAAAAGATATTGACAAAATTGAAGGGGTCCAAAGACGGGCTACAAGAATGGTGGAAGGTCTTAAGCATAAAACGTATCAGGAAATACTTAATGAACTCAATCTGTCTAGTCTGGAGGACAGAAGGAAAAGGGGGGACATGATCGAAACATTTCAATATGTCAAAGGGTTAAATAAGGTTCAGGAGGGAAGTGTTTTTAATAGGAAAGTGAACACAAGAACAAGGGGACACAATCTGAAGTTAGTTGGGGGAAAGATCAAAAGCAACATGAGAAAATATTATTTTACTGAAAGAGTAGTAGATCCTTGGAACAAACTTCCAGCAGACGTGGTTGGTAAATCCACAGTAACTGAATTTAAACATGCCTGGGATAAACATATATCCATTGTAAGATAAAATGCAGGAAATAGTATAACGGCAGACTATATGGACCATGAGGTCTTTTTCTGCCATCAGAAAACTTCATCTGAAAACCACTTCTGATTGGAGGCTCAAACTGATGATACCCCATTTCTTGCTCCCCAACTACAGGAAGCCAAAGAATGTGGAATAACAGAGCCTGTCCTATGAAATAAAGACTAATGATCCTGCAGCCCATGTGAAACTGCTACTTTGGCCTCTTATAAAGCTTCCACATCAAATTGCCAGTGTTATATTTTATTTATTTATTTATTTATTTATAAAGGGCTAAAACGGATGAATTTGCTTTTGCATTAGTTTCCCTTCTGCCTCCAGATCTCAAACCATATCAAAGAAAGGGCTGGAATATATATACATATATATTGTATTATATATTGTACAAATTACCACCCTATAATTGTTTGAATAAATAAGTAAATACAGTCATACCTCGTCTTACAAACCTAATTGGTTCCAGGGGGAGGTTCGTAAGACAAAAGGTTCGTAAGACGAAACATTGTTTCCCATGGGAAACAATGTAAAGTCAATTAATCCGTGCAACCAAAAAAAACCCCCCCGCAAAAAAACGCTGCCGCCCAGCTGTCACCTTTTAAAACACCCTGGGGTCTTCTCAGCGACCTCCCGAACGCCAAACGCCAAACCCGAACTTCCGGGTTTGACATTCGGGAGGCCGCCGAGAAGCCCCCAGGCTGTTTTAAAAGGTGACAGCCGGGCGGCGGGGCTTCCCAGCAAACGCCGAACGCGGAAGTTCGGGTTTGGCGTTCGGCTTCGGGAGACAGCTGGGAAGCCACCCGGCTGTTTTAAAAGGTCACAGCCGGGCTGGGGGGCTCCCCAGCAACCTCCCGAACCCCGAACTTTTGCCGAACGTCCGGGTTCGGGAGGTTGCTGGAAGTCCCCCAGCCCGGCTGTGACCTTTTAAAACAGCCGCGCGGCTTCCCAGCAGCTTCCCAAAGCCGAACGCCAAACCCGAACTTCCGTGTTCGGAGGCTGCTGGAAAGCCGCGCGGCTGTTTTAAAAGGTGACAGCCGGGCTGGGAGGCTTCCCAGCAACCTCCCGAACCCTGAACCCGGAAGTTCGGCAAAAGTTCGGGGTTCGGGAGGTTGCTGGGAAGTCCCCCAGCCCGGCTGTGACCTTTTAAAACAGCCGGGCGGCTTCCCAGCAGCTTCCCGAAGCCGAACGCCAAACCCGAACTTCCGGGTTCGGCGTTCGGAGGCTGCTGGAAAGCCGCGCGGCTGTTTTAAAAGGTGACAGTCGGGCTGGGAGGCTTCCCAGCAACCTCCCAAACCCCGAACCCGGAAGTTCGGCAAAAGTTCGGGGTTCGGGAGGTTGCTGGGAAGTCCCCCAGCCCGGCTGTGACCTTTTAAAATAGCCGGGCAGCTTCCCAGCCGTCTCCCGAAGCCGAACGCCAAACCCGAACTTCCGCATTCGGCGTTCGGAGGCTGCTGGGAATCCCCCCAGCCCAGCTGTCACCTTTTAAAACAGCCGCGCAGCTTACAAGCAGCCTCCGAACGGTGTAGAAAAAATTTGCCTTTTCTTATGAACTTTTTTCGTGTTACGAACGCCAAACCCGAACTTCCGGGTTCGGCGTTCGGAGGCTGCTGGGAAGCCCCGCGCCCGGCTGTCACCTTTTAAAACAGCCGGGGGGCTTCCCAGCAGCCTCCCGAACGCCGAACCCGGAAGTTCGGGTTTAGCGTTCGTAACACGAAAAAAGTTCGTAAGAAGAGGCAATTTTTTTCTGAACCCCGGGTTCGTATCTCGAGTTGTTCGTAAGACGAGGGGTTCGTATCTTGAGGTACCACTGTATTTATTTAGCAGAGCTGAAGGGATTGGATACTGTAGCCTAATTGTCTGCCTTACAAGGCAAAGGTTGCAGGTTCAAGTCCCAGTGGGTATGGCTAGCTGATGAGGTCAAAATAAGGCCGACATAGATCTATTCTAGGTCCCTTAATTTTCAAATTCAGCAAAAAAACATGTGACACATACAGATGGAATTGCCGGCTATCAACAAAATTAACTGCCTTGGAAATGGCCCTGGGTTGGGCCGAGAGGCAAATAAGGAGCTGTGATGTTCCTTCAATACACCAGGGTGATTCGACACAAAAATATGTAACCCTTCCCTGGTGCAGAGCTGAAGGGATTGGATACTGTAGCCTAGAGGATAATTCTCTGCCTTACAAGGCAAAGGTTGCAGGTTCAAGTCCCAGTGGGTATGGCTAGCTGATGAGGCCAAACTAAGGCCGAAATAGATCTATCCTAGTCTCCCTTAATTTTCAAATTCAGCAAAAAAACATGTGACATATATATATTTATATATATATGTGAATGATGAGGCAGCAGCCATCTCGATCACCGGAACATAAAAACTTTAATAAAACAACTTAGCTTTCGTTAGCGTGCTGCTAACTTTGTCAGAGTATTAAAATGCCATGGGAGACAATCACATTTATAAAGCCTTACTCAGTCTGCTCATAGCCCGCGTCACTGGGCCACACCCTTCCCTCCCCTCTGCAGCAAGCCTAATTGTAGGCTTAATCATGCTGGTTAAAGGGGGAACTACCGCTTTTACTCGTGTCTGTTGCCTATTTCCCTCCCCAAGGGAGGAGGTGGTGTTACGAGGCAATGCTTTAGAGGTATTTGATATTACTTCCTTCCACCCATTACCGTTGTTGCTTTCTATGGTGGTACATGTCTGCTCTTGCAATTTTTTTGCCCATGCCCTCGTATATATATATATATTTACTTGTTTACTTATTTATTTATTCAAACAATTATAGGGTGGTAATTTGTACAAATAAAACATTAGATACGTAATGATAAAAAATAACACAAGAAGACAATAGGACAGGGATGGTAGGCACAGTGGTGCACTTATGCACGCCCCTTACAGACCTCTTAGGAAGGGGGAGAGGTCAATTGTAGATAGTCTAAGGCTAAAGGTTTTGGGGTTAGGAGTAGAAACCACAGAATCAGGTAGTTGATTACTCTGTTGTTGAAGTCGTATTTTTTGCAGTCAAGTTTGGAGCGGTTGACATTTAGTTTAAATTGATTTTGTGCTATATCATCATCATAATAATAATAATAATAATAATAATAATAATAATAACAACAAAATTAATAATAATATAATAATAATAATAATAATAGTAGTAGTAGTAGTAGTAGTAGTAATAATAATAATTTATTAGATTTGTATGCCGCCCCTCTCCGCAGACTCGGGGCGGCTTACAACCATATGCCCTACTGCTGATTTTACTGTACAGTACTACCTCAGAAACCTTTGGTTCCCTAAATGCTAGGTTTTTAAAAATGTAACTCTCAGCAATGAAAAAAATTGCCTGGCTTTTTAACAGATCTGGGCCTCACAGACGAGCAGCTGTAAAACCATAATTGGACAATATTGGAGTCAACAACTCCGCTGCAGTTCTGCAGAAACAAACAATACAGAATGCATGAATAAACAAAAATAAAACCTCTTCTCTTTTCCAAGACCTTCCCCCTCAAACATTTAGCACAGGAACATCCTGGAAAGCCTAGCAACTGAGATGCATATAATTTAAGAAGGAATTACAATTTTGTGCACACTTCAAATGGTTTAAACTATGAGCAATCTAAGTGACAAATGAAAGGTGGACTGAATTAGCAGAATCTGGGGAACCAGCATTTTACTGAGATTAGTTCCCTTTTGTTCCTCACTCAGAGACTAGATTCAATTCTACTTTTTCCTTTCTTGCATCTATTTACATAACTATGCAGGTACTAGAAAGATTCCGACAGGAAAAAAGCATTTTCACATTTCCTGTTCCCCACAATAGCTTAGGTCTCTCCTTACCTGTGGAAATGGGCAGCATCCCCAAGCACCTGTTGCAAGGCGACAACAAGTCTGGCCATCGGGACAAGCTGTGTAGGGATCACACTGGACTATTAGACCTTTGGAAGATGATGTAGAACTTGAAGCTATTTCTGAGGCTGTTGTGGGGCTTGTGTCTACTTTTGGCACCAAAGGAATGCTTTGGCCATCTTGCTCGCAGCTTCCTTGGTCCAATCTGCAATGGTAACCCTTTGGACAACAATGGATATGATCTGCGCAGCATATAGCCTGGGAAAGACACAAAACACAATCAGTCCATCATGGAATTCCTTGCCCAAAAATGTAGTAGGCGGCTGTGTACTCTTTTTTTTTTTTTTTTAACTGAATACCCATTTGGCCAATTGTGCCAATTTGTTTATTTGATTTTTTTAATGCTGCCCTTCTCCTTAGGGCGGCTTACAACATGATAGCAATAGCACTTTTTAACAATTCCAACTGATACATGCTTTTTGAAATCTCTGCTGAAGGATGCTTACAAATAGCAAATACCAGGATAGAAGCTGATATTGACAATCTGCAGAGTATATGCTCAGGTCCTCCAAGACCAAAGAACAATTCCTCCAAGTTTCCAAGTTAATTAACCATGTTTTCTGACAAACATAGTTTCTCTTACCTCCGGAAGTGGGCAGCAACCCCAGACACCCCGAGGCGTCCTGCAGCAAGTATTTTCATCTGGGCAGCTATGTTCTCCATCACAGTCTACATTGCGACCTGCAAGATGAAAAAGTTATCGTTATATTCAAAGAAGAACACAAAAACCTTCTCCACACTATCTCCCCAACTAATGCTTTCCCCAATTTGGTACCTTCCAAATTGGCTATACTGTAATTTCCAAAAATGTCAATCAAGATGTTGGCTTCAGCTTCTGTGAATGCTAGCTCAGCAATTCTTCCACAAAATCTAGAATGTATGCATATGGAAAGGAAGAGGAATGCCACCAACAATTAAGATTGCTCCTGGAACCTGTGGGGCGACGGGGACAGATGGGCAACTATCCTGAGTGCTCAATTTGGAAAAAGAAAATGAGAGGTGAAGTCTTAAAACCAATAGACACACCTGCACTCATAATCAGTTTATAGCAACAAGTTTCTCAGTTAACCTGATTTCTACACAATGTGAAACAAAGTACTGTACTATAAAGTGTCTCTAATGTGCTTAATTTGATATCTTTAATGCTAATGCAAAAGGCATTTGCCTGCTCCTAGGAAGTGTAGAACAGAAACAAGAAATTGGGCAAGTCCCTAGGCATCCTAATCTCTTGGGTATTACATCAGTGACCACTGTTTCTGGTTAGCATTATTTCTATAAACACTGCTCAGAACAGGAAACTTTTGCAATCTTTAAAGCAATTAAATTCCTTTGGAAGAAAACATACATATTTTCTCAGAATATTAGATTCTGCCCTATATGATATATTTTACAGTTCTCTGCACATGTGGAGGAAGAATCATGCCATAAAAAAGCCTGATTCCTGAATTATATCCACCAGCCATTTAGTTCGGCATCTTGTTTCCCTCAGTTTCCCAAATGGACCATGAGGGCCCATGTTGTACCACATGATTCTTGACAAATGTATATTTTATTTTATGTACGCTGAGAGCATATGCACCAAGACAAATTCCTTGTGTGTCCAATCACACTTGGCCAATAAAAATTCTATTCTATTCTATTCTATATAGGGTGAAATGAAGCAGCTGCTTTGAGCCCTGAACTGGCAAAAATTCCTACACACCACCCAATCAATGATCATTTAAAATATAAATTTTAAAATATAACGCACCCAAAACATATGGGAAATATTTTTATTTTAAACAAAAGGAAAAAAAAATAAAGTCTACCCTTCTTTCTTCTCTGTGCCTTAGGCTGCCTTACTCCTTATTCCAGAAAGCTCATGCCTTTTTTTGCCCCAAGAGACTACTAACTGTTGTGGTTAGCTCTGGCCCAGCTCCTGCCCCAAGGAATGTGGAGGTGGATGTGGGGGAGACATTCACATGCCGCAGGCCTGTTTTGCTCCCAGTAGAATCTGCCGACGAAGTCTCCTCTGACCAAGGAGGCATCAGTGACAGGGAGGAGGGGAGTTTGGCAGACAGCCAGGAGGAGATCAATCATCTGCATCATCCCTGGATTCCGAACAAGAATTAATGACACATCCATGCATGTGTAGAGTGATGCATAGGAGACAACAACTGAAGGATTATTACAAGAGAAAATGAGGCCACCTGTGGTTGGGTGGGGCTGCTGTAATTAGTGCAGCCTGGTGTTTTAGCCTCAAGGCAGTTTATCTGATTCATGGTTTCATCAAGATCGTGGTTTTTGCTGTTCAGGATTGTGTGTGTGGACTCTCTGGACTTTAGAATTGGACTCAATTTCCCAGTTAACCTGTGCCTTGTGTGTACCAGATAATCCCTTTGACATTTAAAAAAGGAGCTGTTTCTGTTTTTCTATTTATAAAAACTTTTGGGTTTTCCTTTTATCGTGTGGTGTGTGTCTTCCTGGACTAATTACCCTGTAATTACAGGCGGTTGAAACACGCCAGCAGAACAACTGACATTCAATCGTCTTTTAAAAATTGGCTATTCTCTCTAACCACGTGAAGTTTCTTCTGGGCACCCTTATTTTACAAAGGACACTTCCTTTCAACTGGTGACCTGTCACAATACTTTAATCATCTCACCTGTCTGCAGGCCTGCAGTGAGGTGAGTGATGGGCCATGATCCGTCAGTGCATATGGATTGCTTCAGGTCACACTGGGTGCCCTGTGGACAACAGTGAAGGTGGTCACTGCAGCACACAGCCTAATGAGAAAAGGAAAATAAAAGCTGAGAGCACAATAAGTAACTGCCTACACTTACCAAGTTCGGACAAAGGGGAAAAAAACTCTGAAGACATCTTGCTGCTGGCTCCCATCTGAGGCGAGCACCCCATCCCACGATCGTTTTTCAGTTAGTGTGGATAGTAACCACACAGGATAGTGTGGCTTATTTAATTGGTAGACTAATAACTTAGGTCTCCTTTAGGAGAATAAATTTACCTGGAATCAGGTAGAGTATATAGAATTGCAGTAAGTAAAAATAAATAATTTCAGAATTCTATGATTAATTATTTTCATATGATAATTGGGGATTTTATAATACTGGTTATGTTTATTAATGTTTTTAAATTTATTTTTACATTTTATTATTAGATTTGTAAGGGTATTGCGTTATTGTTGTGTTTTGAGCCACCCCAAGTCTTTGGAGGGGGGCGGCATACAAATCAAATCAATCAATCAATCAATCAATCAATCAATCAATATAAATATAAAAATAATAATAATAATAATAATAATAATAATAATAGAACAAGGTGAGGGGTGGAGAAGACTACAAAAAAACCCTTGAAAAATATTGCCCATTTAAAATGACATCTAAATTTAATTGCTTGGGTCCTAATCAGTGGTGAGTTGCTCTTGGTTCGACCCGGTTCTAGGAACCAGTAGTGATTGCAAACCATTGAAGCAAATAATACCAAATATGCAGATAGAACCAAAAGAGAAAGCCAGATCACCAACAAAAAGTAATTCTAATGGAGCAACACAACTCATCCTAATAGCCACTAAAATAAGTAATTCGTGGCACACTATAGCAATTCATTTAAGACAGCGTTTCCCAACCGGTGTGTCACGGCACACTAGTGTGCCACGAGACACAGTCAGGTGTGCCGCAAAGCTCCTAGGGAAGCTCCAGCTGGGCGGGGCGCTGCCGGTGCCGGACCGCCAGTGCCTCTGATCTGGAGCTCCCACTCGCAGCTGTCCCCCGGCTACTGCCCGATGGCGCTCTCCTGCTGGGCCCCAAAGAAGGAAGGCGGGAAAAAGGAGGCGGGGCGGGGAGGTGCGGCAGTAGGAGTAAAGGGAGCCGCGGCCACCCCTGCCTCCCCACGGTGCCTCCGGCCAAACGCGCCCCTGGCTTCTCCGCCCTGCCCCATTGCCCGCCCGATCCACCCCCTCTCCTCCGCCACCGCCGCCTCCTGTCTTGGGGCGCGATCTGCCCCCTCTCCTCCGCTGCCGCCTTCTGCCTTGGGGCGCAATCTGCCCCCTCTCCTCCGCCTCCTGCCTTGGGGTGAGCAATCCGGGAGTCCGGGACTGTGGCTTTGCGCCATGAAGAGAAAACGGCCGACTTTTCCCTGCTGCCGGAGCCATTTTCTCTTCATGCCGCAAAGCCACACAGTCCCGGACTCCCGGATCACTCGCTTCTCCGGTCAGCAAAGCCATCTGCCCAGGAAAGCGCCGCGCATTGAAAAAGCGCGATGCTTTTCTGGGCAGCCGGCTTGCTGGCCGGAGAAGCGAGCGATCCGGGAGTCCGGGACTGTGTGGCTTTGCGCCATGAAGAGAAAACGGCAGCAGGGAAAAGTCGGCCGGGCTAACGGGAGGCGGCGCATGGCCGGGCGCTGGGGACATCTGGGAGGGCGAAGGGGCTGATGGCTGCTGCCTCTTAGCTGCAGAGCCGGCGGGCGGAGGCGAACGGCGCCCTCCACTCTCTCTCTGGCTCTCTCTCTCTTTCTCTCTGTTGCCGGCGTGGTGAAAGAGAGAGAGAGAAAAAGGAGGGGAGAGAGAATGAGAGAAAGAAAGCAAGAGAAAGAGGGAAAGAAAGCAAGAGAGAGAGAGAAAGAGAGGGGGGAAGGAGGGAGAGGAAAAGATATGGAGGGAGGGAAGGAGGGAGAGAGAAAGAGAGCAAAAAAGAGAGGAAGAAAGAAAGAGGGATGGAGAGCGAAAGAGGGAGGGAGAAATAGAGTGAAATGGAGGAAGAGATATTTTTTTGTCCAAACTTTTCTTTAGCCTCCCCGCCTCCCCCGCCTCCCCGTTCAGTGTTCCCCAGAATTTTGAAAATATGAATAATGTGCCGCGGCTCAAAAAAGGTTGGGAAACACTGATTTAAGATACCAGCAAAAAATGTTTCCCATAGGAATCAATGGAAAAGCGATTAATGTGTGCAAGCCCAAAATTCACCCCTTTTGCCAGCCGAAGCACCCGTTTTTGCGCTACTGGGATTCCCCTGAGGCTCCCCTCCATGGGAAACCCCACCTGCTCTGGACTTCCGCGTTTTTGCGATGCTGCAGGGGAATCCCAGCAGGGGAATCTAACGATCGCAAAAACGGGTGCTTCAATGGCAACGGAAGTCCGGAGGTGGGGTTTCCCAACAAGGGGAGCCTTCACCTGGCAATGGAAATCTGGGGGCGGGGCATCCCAGTGGTTCGTAAGGTGAAAATAGTTCGGAAGAAGAGACAAAAAAATTTAAACCCCGGGTTCGTATCTCGAAAAGTTCGTATGACGAGGGGTTCGTAAGACGAGGTATCACTAGTCTCTGGAAAGCAATTGGCACTCAGCAAAATTACCTAGTTAACAGAGGCCATTCTAGTTTTCTGAAAGAAAAGACCAGAGATGCAGTAGACTGTGGATGGAGGCTAAGGACATAGAATTCCCCAATATCTCTCACTCCCACCATGAGCAACGACAGATATCCTGGCATAGTTGCATGTCGCCAGAGATGGCACCGTGATGCAAGCCCTGCCCCTTTTGTAGGCACATCTATCATTTTGCTTATTTTTAACCCAAGGTCATGCCACGGCACCCCACCATTGCAAATGTCAACAGACACACATCGGAAATTCCTTCTAAAACTAGACGTCAGATTGCTAGTTGGGTACTCCTGCCTATTACTTACGTTTTGCAAAGGGCAACAACCATATCCGCCAGTTGAGAGGAGGCAGCAAGTGGCCGCATCTGGACAAGAAGAGTGATTGCCAGGACAGATGTTTCTTTGAGTCAAATCTGCAAGTTGAGCAAAGATTCCCTTCTCAAAAAGAGAAATAAAAAGCCTCTGTGGAAAAGTTGGGCAGTTTAATGGATTGCTATCACCTTTGGTGAGCAATAGGATGCTGAAGAGAAAGCATCACCCAGCCTACTCAACCTAGCAATTATAATGGATTGAAGCAGGGGGTCCCTAATTCCTGAGCGCAGACCGGTCCCGGTCCATGGATCTAAGATGCACATGAAACTATTCCCTCCTCAGCAATCTCTTGAAGACAATTTTTCTTCCAAAACCAATTTCTGATATTAGAAATGTTGGGGACCACTGTGTTAAAGTGCAAATCTCATGACGAACAATAAAAAAAGTTACAATAAGCCTAGTTCTATTTCTTTACTCCATACTTAACACTGGGGTCCGTTTCTTTGCTGGAAACTTCTTTGAAAGAGGCTGTTCCCCAAAAGTTTCAAGGCATCGTGCCTCAACTAGATCACAAGTTGTGCCATGGGGACAGCAGTGAATCTTGTCCGCACAGCAGGATGCCTGGGGAAAAGAAGGTGATGAGTGCACCATCATTCCCCCACCATTATCTTTTCCTATAGTGCTCAATCAAGAGCTTTGTACTAACACACCTCTTAAAAGTTTTATTCTCCAAAACAGCACATTGGAATATTAAGGCAAAACCCAGACAATTTCTATATAGTGTTCCCTCGAGTTTCGCGGGGGATGCGTTCCAAGACCGCCCGTGAAAGTCGAATTTCCGCAAAGCAGAGATGCGGAAGTAAATACAGGGGTACCTCGACATACGAGTTTAATTCGTTCCAGACCCGAGCTCGTAAGTCGATCAACTCGCATCTCGAACGAATGCCTTTACACTTTGTTTTTCGCGCCGAGATAACTGGAAGCAAGGAGATTCTTGCACCACCTAGTGGAAGCTCGGCTCGTATCCCAAATTTGAGCTCGGGTGTCGAACAGAATTTTCGCTCACATCGCAGCTCGTAACTTGGAATACTCGCATGTGGAGCACCTCGTATCTAGACGTACCACTGAACAGTGTTCCCTCGAGTTTCGTGGGGAATGCATTCCGAGAACGCCCGCAAAAGTCAAATTTCCGCGAAGTAGAGATGCGGAAGTAAATACACCATTTTTGGCTATGAACAGTATCACAAGCCTTCCCTTAACCCTTTCAACCCCTAAATTACCATTTCCCATTCCCTTAACAACTATTTACTCACCATTATTACTGGTACTCACCATTGAATAAGACACTTAGTGATCCTGATATTTATAAACATAATTATTTATTAACAATAATTATTTTTTTGCAAAAAATATTAGTTTGGCAATGATGTATGACATCATCGGGCGGGAAAAACCGTGGTATAGAAAAAAACCCAGGAAGTATTTTTTAATTAATATTTTTTGAAAAACCGTGGTATAGGCTATTTGCGAAGTTCGAACCCGCGAAAATCGAGGGAACACTGTATGTGGAATGCAATATCGAATATGTAGAGTATGTATTTGCTTCAATTATTTCGCACTGCAACTTGTTTTCTGATTGTTTTTCATATTTTAAGCAAATATGAACTTATAGGCCAACAACAGATTCATTAACAAAGTTATTTTTTTAAAAAAAATCTGGACTTTTCTAAGAAACAAGATGAAACCTATAATGTGGCAGACCTAGATATAGAAGTCACTTTCCGGGGAAAAAACAGATATTGTTATATACCACTTATTTGATCTTCTGTGTTGTTTTACCAAGTAGGGAGAACTGTTTTACACTTGTTCCCTATTTGGAAGGGCTGGTATAAATCTTTCTTCATATTTTTAAAAAAAATACATTTAGTCTCCACAGTTGTATAGCTATATGAAAATATGTTCTTTGATTGAACTCTGGGACAAGCTGCTCAGAACTGAGGTTGAGCAGAAACCGTGATGAAAGAAAGTGATTCAGTGCTTCCTCTGCCTATTAAAACCTCAAATGAACTATGCAACTGAGAAATGTTGTAAAATATTGGTGACATTTCAGCAAACCGAAGAACCTAAACTTTGGCTAACACTTCCTTATGTTTTGGGAAAGCCAATGCATAATTGTGAAGACTTCATAATAAGATGCAGAGAAAAAGTGGACGGGTTTTGAGGGACCTTGGATCTTGGGAGATGGGAGTACGAGAGGCCAGTCTACAGTAGATAAGTGGTGACTGAAATGTTTTGTTTTGGAACACATGCTTGACAGTAAAAAATAAAACTAGAATGCTTCTGAGAGGAACATCACGATCCTTCCTATCCCATCCTAGGAAAGCACCAGAAATTCATGTTATCAGAATTCGGTCCCCGATTACCTTCCATTTTCAGCTTTGTCAGTTTATAGGTCAAAAAGGCTCAAATGCAACATAATACTGTATTCCACTGACGTTTAGCCTTCATTAGATACTACTAAATGCAGTTCTGGGTATTCAAGAGTGATGCAAGTCATTTGGAGTTGCTTGCTCCACAAAGAGTTTCTGACCCCAAAGAATCTCTGGACTAATAGACAGGCGAGTGTAATATAGTGACTTCTTTATATATATATATATGAAGAAGTCACTATATTACACTCGCCTGTCTATATATATATATATATATATATATATATATATATATATATATATATATATATATATACACACACACACACACACACACACACACATATATATATATATATGTCACATGTTTTTGCTGAATTTGAAAATTAAGGGAGACTAGGATAGATCTATTTCGGCCTTATTTTGGCCTCATCAGCTAGCCATACCCTCACTGGGACTTGAATCTGCAACCTTTGCCTTGTAAGGCAGAGAATTAACCTCTAGGCTACAGTATCCAATCCTTTCAGCTCTGTACCAGGGACGGGTTACATTTTGTGTCGAATTACCCTGGTATATTGAAGGAACATCACAGCTCCTTCATATATATATGAAGAAGTCACTATATTACACTCGTCTGTCTATTAGTCCAGATATTTATATATATATATATAAAGCCCATATCTAAAGTTCCCTTACCTCTGGCATCGGACAACATCCCCAGGATTCATCAGACATCAAGCAACAGGTACAGCCATCTGGGCATTCCCATTCACTATCTGGGCATTGAACAGCCCTGACTACATCGAATCTGGTTGAATCTGGAATGCAAAATAAGTAAAACTTACAAGTGCCATTTTAAGTTTGAAGACCTGGAAATGTAAAGTGTTTCACTGTTCCGCATAAAACTGGCACTCAATTTGTCTATGCCACCAAGTTCCTGTGTGAGAGGAGATTGTTTTCGAATCAAAAACAGCTTAAAATAAACTTCCTGGCAGAATAAACACACAAGGAGCTAATATACAGAGCAAACTAGGCCTTAAATCTAACTTAATTTATATTAAAATTAAATCTATTTAGTAGGATTATTCTGCTAACATCCTTCAGTTTAATCATTGATCACATTTATTTTTATAATTGGTAACAACTCTCGCATTTCTTAAAGCTTGGGGGCCTGGTGGCAATATGGCTGAAGAGTCTCAGATTGTGTACTTCAAGTCCCCATTGGTACAATAACTTATTCTAAAACTTTGTTTATAAAAAGAAGCAGATTTATTATTTGCTTAACCTGGTGAAACAATATATCTCCCAAGAAAGCATTAAATTGAGTTCCTTGAATTAACTGGGATATATATTTTTTCTTAACTGAAGTATTGTTGCTGCTCCTATGACTCCACTTTGTCCCACCTTGTCTCCAAATACCTTCATTTTCTATGCAGACTCTTTCATCAGTGCTACAGTGGGTGCCAAGGGGACAGCAATGTTGTCCATCAGCACAAGAGATGGCCTGGAGGTGAGATAAAAAGAGAGGCAAAGCCCCCCAAAGCATTTAGAACAGGAAATACAGCATAAGATCTCACTGGAAACTGGAGTGTTTGAAGTTCTGAAATTTAACTTCTCAAACTGATGTGCCAATGACCAAATATGATTGTGAACCAGCTGCAGAGATACAAAAGGTGTCTGTGTTATTTTGGTCTGCTGTACTAAAGCATAGGGAAGTAAATGAAGCCACTGCACATGTGCTCAAAAGGTTGTGGGGTTTTTTCTTCTTCTTCCATCTGCAACAATTTATTTCTGCTTTTTATTAAGATTGCACATAGTATGTGCTCAGATTCTAGAACTACAGTTCTCTTTCTCTTCCTGTTGGTTTTCTTGGTCAACAGATTTCTGTCTCTCCATAGCTGGTATTTTCTAAATGTGTTGAAACTATAGTTTCCAGAATTTCAACTAATATGGTCATATGCCATGGGAATTCTGGGTGAGATCATCCAAGGGCATGGGGTGAGGTATGCAGATGATACCCAGTTATACATCTCCACCCCATGTCCAGTCAACGAAGCAGTGGAAGTGATGTGCCGGTGCCTGGAGGCTGTTGGGGTCTGGATGGGTGTCAACAGACTCAAACTCAACCCTGATAAGACGGAGTGGCTGTGGGTTTTGCCTCCCAAGGACAATTACATCTGTCCATCCATTAGCCTGGGGGGGGAGTCATTGACCCCCTCAGAGAGGGTCCGCAACTTGGGCGTCCTCCTTGATCCACAGCTCACATTAGAGAAACATCTTTCAGCTATGGCAAGGGGGGCGTTTGCCCAGGTTCGCCTGGTGCACCAGTTGCGGCCCTATTTGGACCGGGAGGCATTGCTCACAGTCACTCATGCCCTCATTACCTCGAGGTTCGACTACTGTAATGCTCTCTACATGGGGCTACCTTTGAAAAGTGTTCAGAAACTTCAGATAGTGCAGAATGCAGCTGCGAGAGCAATCATGGGCTTCCCTAAATATGCCCATGTCACACCAACACTCCACAGTCTGCATTGGTTGCCGATCAGTTTCTGGTCACAATTCAAAATGTTGGTTATGACCTATAAAGCCCTTCATGGCACTGGGCCAGATTATCTCAGGGACCGCCTTCTGCTGCACGAATCCCAGCGACCGGTTAGGTCCCAACAGAGTGGGCCTTCTCCGGGTCCTGTCAACTAAACAATGTCGGTTGGCGGGGCCCAGAGGAAGAGCCTTCTCTGTGGCGGCCCCGGCCCTCTGGAACCAACTCCCCCCAGAGATTAGAATAGCCCCCACCCTCGTTGCCTTTCGTAAGCTCCTCAAAACCCACCTCTGCCGTCAGGCATGGGGGAACTAAGATAATCTTTCCCCCTAGGCTTCTACAATTTATGCATGGCATGTTTGTATGTATGATTGGTTTTATAACAAGGGATTTTAGCTATTTTAGTATTGGATTTTTACATTCTGTTTTTATCACTGTTGTTAGCTGCCCCGAGTCCACAGAGAGAGGCGGCATACAAATCCAATCAATCAATCAATCAATCAATCAATCAATCAAAAATAAATAAATAAATAAATAAATAAATAAATAAATAAAGTTAAAATAAAAGCTTCCAAAGCCATCAATTATCACTATAATTCTAAAACATTTCAATCTCACAATTTCTCCCTTCTACTGAATCTCTATTTAGGAACCAAATCCAAACAGGAAAGATATGGGAAGTACCAGTATACTGTCCTTTAGAAATGATAATTTATAATTATTACCCATCCTCCCTGATATACAAGAAGCAGAGATTGAACGATATCTGAAGAACCCAGGATCCTCGGATATCCTTGTATTAGAATATTTATCTTAGTTTCTCTCATCAAATAAACATCCAGATGTTAGGAACTTTAAATTCAACATTCCCAGATAGCTGGATCACTGGATTCAACAACTATAAAGATTTATTGATTGATTGATGGATGGATTTATATGTCACCCCTCTCCAAGGACTTATAACCTTTTACATTGGAAGGCCACTGGAAGTTAAAAGCTGTTCCTTTAATCTGTTATATTTCAGTTCAGTATAGAGCAAAGTACGGTTGGTATGCAGATATGAACAAGGTACTATATTTTTCAGACTATAAGACGCACCTTTTTTCCTCCCTAAAAGAGGGTGGAGATGTTGGTGTGTCTTATACACCAAATATAGCCATTTTTGGTCTCCCGAAGCCCCGCCACAGCACCACATTTTTGCAAAAAATGGAGCATTTTTGCCTTTCTCCAGGCCCCAGAAACACTCTGCAGAATTCCCAGACACTCTGCACACCTCATTTTTGCCCCCCCCCCCAAAAAAGGGTGTGTGTGTGTGTGAAAAATTGGGCATTTTTCAGAAAAATTGAGGTGTTTTTGCCTTTCAAATTCAATTAAATCTTAAATCTTTCCCCAGCCCCCAGAAACACTCTACAGGCTTCCTAGACCCTCTGCACATGCCGTTTTTGGGGAAAAGGGGGTTTAAAAACAGTAGTTTTGTGAAAAATGGGGTGCACAAGAGGATTTGGGAGGCTTGCTGACTTCTGGGGCTTGGGGAGCACAATTCCCCCCCCCTTACTTACTGTATTTTTCGGAGTATAAGATGCACTGGAATATAAGATTCATGTTAGTATTTGGGGAGGAAAATAGGCGAAAAAATTCTGCCTACCAGGTATTAATCTGGCTAGCATCCTTAGTCTGGTCAGCTTCCGCACATTATTTTATCCCCTGGTTAGGGCTGGAAACAAACTTTTTCAAAGGGAATAGCAATGAAAACAAGCCAGAAAGATTGTTAGCTACATTTAGTGTATAAGACACACCTAAATTTTCTGTCACTTTTGGGGGATTTGGGGGGGGGGGGGGGGAGGTGAGATGCATCTTATACTCTGAAAAATATGGTACTCTTTGAAATCTTAGTACATCTTATACGCTTAGTACATCTTAGTACATCTTATATGCGACTTATACTCTGAAAAATACGGTAGATATGGGGCAAAGTTAAACTTGTTTTATTAATGTTCTGATCCTTGCCACTCCTTATTTTATTTTCAGGTTCAAACCTCACCTCCTCCCAAGGACAACAGGCAAAGGTCGAATTCAGGCTGAGCTGGCAGGAGTGTGTCCCTGGACATGTGCTAGCATCGGGACATACAACACCAGATACCTCATTCCTGCTTCCTGAGGGCAACATGCGAAGGGATGATCCCGTGAACTGTAAATGAAAATGACGAGGAAATGAAACAACAGGCAACTTTGCTCCCTTCCCCCAAGATACTATGCAAGTTGCGAAGTCTAATATAAAAGTATTCCTTCAGGAAATGTCAACAACTCCACAGAAGCTCAATGCCCTGTAACAAAGTTAGTTACTAAAACAGCAATATTCAGACTTTCTTTTTTAAAATGAAGTCCTTGGTGTTCTTGAAAAGAGCTTGTATGTATGTATGTATGTATGTATGTATGTATGTATGTATGTATATATATATATATGTAGATTGTTCTGAGTTCGGGTTTTGCCCCGTGTAATAATTTGAGTGTGTAGCTGATGAGGTCAGAACAAGGCCGAAATGGTACCATCCTAGTCTCCCTTAATTTTAAAATTTCAGCTAAAAACATTTGATACATATCTATCTATCTATCTATCTATCTATCTATCTATCTATCTATCTATCTATCTCTGGGACCGCCTTCTGCCACACGAATCCCAGCGACCGATTAGGTCCCACAGAGTTGGCCTTCTCCGGGTCCCGTCGACTAAACAATGTCATTTGGCGGGTCCCAGGGAAAGAGCCTTCTTTGTGACGGCCCCGACTCTCTGGAACCAGCTCCCCCCGGAGATTAGAACTGCCCCCACCCTCCTGGCCTTTCATAAACTCCTTAAAACCCACCTTTGCCACCAGGCATGGGGGAACTGAGATATCTCCCCCGGGCCTATACAATTTATGTATGATATGTTTGTATGTATGTCTGCTTAATAATGGGGGTTTTAAAATGTTTTTTAAATTATTAGATTTGTTACGAATTGTTTTATTGTGCTGTGAGCTGCCCCGAGTCTACGGAGTGGGGCGGCATACAAATCTAATAAATAATAATAATAATAATAATTTATATAATATATATATGCTCTTTTAAAGAACACCAATATATACATATGACATATATACCTTCTCTTCTATTGGCATTTTTCTTTATGTTGTTTTATTCATGTAATCAACACAAGCTTTGCTAATGGAAATGCTTCTATATTTTTAGGAAACAATTTTCTGTCCCATCCTTAGCATAAGAGTAACATAACAAAAACTCCTACCTGGGGCTGATTGCAGCAGGTATACTTATCTCCATTAGGGAACTTGCAACATGTTGAAGATCCTTCACATTTCTGCCCATCAGGGCAGTGCAAAGTAGAGGCTGTCTTGCTCAATACCAGGAATACTATAAGGTGTACCCACATTTTAGCCATGAACCTAGACAGGAGAATAATATAGAAGTGAGGCACTTCAACGCCCCACACTGCTGTGAAATACTCCACTCCCAAGGAAAAATCTCACCAAGTCCCTCTTCATAAATTAAGAGCTGTTGCTGACCTTTGCTCTGCAGAATTCTGATTTATAAGCTATTTTGTGACTCAAAGGGGAAGATCAGCTAAAAGAACCTCATGTGACAGTCATTAAAAGCAAGAGGATGAGATCACGTGGGTGAGCTTTTGTTGTAAAGCCTAGGAAAACCTGATATCAGGAGATACATCACCATCACGGCCAATGTTTTATTAGGTTATTTTTCTTTCAGAGAAAATGTTTCAGCATTACATTATTCATGTAACGAGTCAAACAAATAAAATATGTAGAAGATAACAGTAATTGATTTGAACACTTAATGCAATTTATAAGGGCTCAATTTTTAATATCACATTTTCCATTCATTCCGAAACAGCGTTATTCTTGCTCATAAAAATGCTCCAAAGTATTAGTAGAACTTAATTTAAAGCTTTGCACAACTCATCTGTGTGTACATGTGTCTACATACAGTATATACACACATGAATATGTGCACTGTTGCCCCCTCTCTCAGCCACAACTCTCTAATAAGGAATAAATACCCCATGAAAGTCCACAACTGATTCAACACCCTGCTAGAAGAAACCATACCCACCTACATCCAATTGTACTTTCCCATCCTGTAAGAGACTGTAAGTCTAATTATCCTCTTCCAATTGAAGAGAGTTGTAATCTACAGATGACAACTAAAGATGTGAGATTAGAAAGACTGGGTTACCTTAATCCCACCACTGACTTTCTCTACAAAGCCTTATATGTGTATTCTAGGATCCTGCTGATTGGAAGTCCCAGTAATTAACATTCTGAAATTATTATTATTACAGCCAGAACTTCTTGTATTTTATGAAGATCAAGAAATAAAAATGCTTCATTGTTCCATTTATGCCCAGAATTTTAAATGAATAGATAATGTTCATTTTAGGAAACAAATCATTCCAACTGAGGTCCTAGCTGCCTAGGTTTATTACTTGAATAGTATCCCCTTTCTGACATCCCAAAGTGGGTTGTATCCAAGACCATAATTAAAGTTTTTCTATTCCCCTCTGATTCAACTTAAGCTAGTTTACTGATTGTCAATTAAAAGTTCTTGATTATGATTATTACAACTAAAAATTACTTTCTTTACACGTTATACATCTAAGCATTTCAACTGATGCAGAAGTCACTTAGAAAGGGCCAGTTAAACCTCTACTATAGAAGCTCACAAATTTTAACTATTTAGCTGTTTGAAAAAAACCCCAGTACATTCAGGTTGATGTATATATTGTAGACTCTGATCTGGGAGACATGATTCAACCCAATCCAAGTTGTCTATAATTAATTAAGAAATTCAAGTTGTACTACTCACATATTTATTATATGCTTCATAATATATTACATCTTATGAGCTGCCCCAGCTATCACAATGACCCTGGAAACTGAAACAAGGAAAATGCCCGTGCATACACAAGATGACAATTCAGAAATATCTGGTTACAGTGAAATGGTGAAACTGGTTACCACTGGTTACCATTCCTCCTTGTTGTTTCCATATTCTCTTGCAACATTTGATAGTCACAAATGAATTCAAAGTTAGTTAAAATGCATATGCATATAATTATCCTAGGTCCTATGTTCACAACATTTCCTACAAGCTCGGGGTCCCAAACCCTATGGTGCTCCAGAGCAACTACCACTTCAGTGGAGAATCATTTGACCAAAAATAAATAAGGGGTTGAAAACTGCTAAAATCTTGTAGCCCCCCCTCATTCCCCTACAGACCATTTAGAAATTTTAGATGCTTATACACAGTTCCTCAAACAATACTATACACATTCTTCAATCTCAATCACACATACACACAAAATTCAGTCCCTCCTCCTGACAACCCAAAGAAATTTGAGTAACCATTTTGCCTGTTCCCAAAATAAGAAAACTTTTCTGCTCCCTCAATCTCAGAGCTGTAATTGTTCTCTCAAGGCATTAAAGAGGCCCAGGGAAGAATCTGAGTTTGCCAAATGAAATGTAACAAACAGATTGTGAACCGGTGCAGCGCCCAATTATTTTGTACATACAGCTTGTAGTTACAAATAAAAAGTCTAAGATCTAGTACTAAAAAACAAGTACTGCAAGAAGAGAAATTGCTTAACAGCATGTTGCATAAGGTTTGAGCAAGGTTGTGAAAAGAAAAGAGAGGAAGATCAGATTTTGTCAGACCTTCAAGAAACATGATTAAATAAATCTATTTTATTTCTATTTCTTATAAATCAGTTATAAGGATACATTAACATGAATGAAACCTGCAAGTTTGATAGTACAGGTTTCCTGCCACTACATGGAACTGCTTGATCCATAAGGGTGGGTCCTTCCTAAGTTTCTTTCTCTAACCCCACAAAACCACTGGGGCCACAACTCTCTAATAAGGAATAAATACCCCATGAAAGTCCACAACTGATTCAACACTCTGCTAGAAGAAACCATACCTACCCATGTCCAATTGTACGTTCCCGTCCTGTAAGAGACTGTAAGTCTAATTATCCTCTTCCAATTGAAGAGAGTTGTAATCTACAGATGACAACTAAAGATGTGAGATTAGAAAGACTGGGTTATCTTAATCCCACCACTGACTTTCTCTACAAAGCCTTATATGTGTATTCTAGGATCCTGCTGATTGGAAGTCCCAGTAATTAACATTCTGAAATTATTATTATTACAGCCAGAACTTCTTGTATTTTATGAAGATCAAGAAATAAAAATGCTTCATAGTTCCATTTATGCCCAGAATTTTAAATGAATAGATAATGTTTACTTGGGCAACTGGGCAATGTTTATTGCCCAATTCTTTCCTAGGCAGCATCTCTTCCCCAAAGTCATCCACACATTTTGTCACAGATTAACTGAAAAACAGATGAACTTGAGCAATGAGTTTCCCTTCTTCACTTATGCAGTTCTCAACTCCATCCTGAAAATGAAAAGTATCAGAGTAACAGGAATCTGTTCCAAACCCTGACTCTTCCAGCAGCCATCTGATATGAAACATAGGTTTGACTCCCTGAAGGACTGAAATCTACTTCTGCGAGATAGCTCCAGTGAGAAATGGAGAGAAAAAATGTGTGCTCTTGGACAATTAAATCAATTGTTCCTTCCCAGCCAGCTACAAAATTCTCAGCAGGCATCATGTGATTGTAAAGAAAAGCAAGGCAGAAATTCGTTTGAGAAGCCAGGAACTCCATTTATTGCTCTAAAATCCCTGGGGTTTTGAGGAGTGCTCTTTATGAAATGTCTTACCTAATTTTTTTTTTCTTGTCATCTCTCTGCTCTAACCCTTTCCCACCATGCTTTGTTGAATGGAGAAGTCAGGGAGATGGCAAGCTGTCTTCTTTATCAAGGGTCAGAAATATCAACATCAGAAGAACCTGTGAATTTGTAACTTACAAATAGAGCTGTCTATTAAAAAACCCACAACATTTCCAAATGTGAGGAGCAGGGGTGTGGCAAACATCATAGCGCTATGGGTGTCTCCCACGGTCCACCGGGACCCCCAAATCCCAGCTGTTTGGAGACCTGGAACTGGATTGGAACCAGGTCAGATACACCCTGCAAAGGGCGTTGAAAAGAGGCACCAATTGGTGGTTGGAGAAGGGCCTTGCAAATCCCTCAGGGAGCCAGCACCAGCCTCTTGGCCACAGCAGCTGTGGAAGAAGACTCTATCACCATTAGCTGGGATGGCCACAATCAGAACAATTGAATTGGAGAGATCATGGATTGCCTCGGTGATAAGATCTAAGTATTTGCGCTGGAAAGAGGTGAAGAAGTGCTGAAACTGGGTGAGTGTTTGACTGACTTAATGATAAAAGAAAAAAATTAAAATTCAAAGGGAGACAAAAGAGACTCTAAAATGGAGCAAGCGGCTATCTGGAAACTGAAAAAACCATAGAGAGAATTAAAGAAACAAGTTTAAAAAGCCCAAATTTAAGGATGTCTTTATAATTGGATTTAGTGGAAGTTAAAGAGACTGAAAAAGAATAAATAATTTGAAAAAATATCTTATAAGTGCTAAGTGGACTTAAAATATTTTGAACACTTTTGTAAAAGAGATGTTTTGTTATATTAGGACCACCACCTGCTGGTTGAAAGAAAATATTGCAACAGGTTGTGGAAAGCTCAAATTAGCTGACAGCTGGAGACTGACCTTGCCTATAAGAAGATAACTAGGAACTTGAAAGGACTTGAAAGTACTGTATGTTGTGCTAATGTGCTTGATTGTGCACTGTTTTGGTGATAGAAAATAAGAAGATTTTTTAACTAGTATTGAATTGAAATACAAAAAGATTATATGGACTTAAAGCTGCAAGTAAAAAAAAATCTATGAACTTAGTGAATTGTGAATTTGACAAGATGAAGGCATGTATCTATAAAGAATTGACTGGGATGTTAAAATACATCTATGAAGATATAAAAATTTACCTTTTGGAAATCAGAGATGAAAAGAAAATAGAAATGAAAGTGGATCATAAAGAACACTTAGAATTTACAATGGTGGTAAGGAAAAATGAAGAAAATGAAGAACAAGGAGATTACACAGATGAAAAAGGGTCCAAAAATTAAAAAAACAGATTGATGATTACCCTGGGATTCACAGTGATAAGAAAATTATAAGTGGGGAGCATTGGTATCAGGAGAAGCAATTAAAAATAAGCAGGGTTAATAGGGAGAAGAGATTAGGAGGAATTGAGAGAAGACTTACACAAATAATATACTTTAAAGGAAGAAAAGGCATTTGGAAAAAAAGAAGTTATTGGCATAAAAATAAAAGAAAGAACAAGGAAGTTAAGAGAACGGGTTGGAAGGGGAAAACCCACAAGAAGTGGAATTTTTGAGAGACCAAAAGAGAATGGATGAAAAGGAGAAGGTAAATAGAAAGGATTTAAATTTTTAAAATTATTTTACATTCAATTAAGTCAACACTATTACTTGTGTATGTGTGTTTAATGAATCAGCATAATTATCCTGTTAAAATGTTTTTTTTAAGTTAATAATTCTATATTAGATTGGTACATCATGGCTTGAATTAGATTTTGATGATGAAGGAGAAAAAGGAAAGGAAATAAATTAGACTATAGTAGGTCAACTGTTGAATGGTTATAAAATCTGAGAAATCACTACTTTTCTTTATAATATTTGTTTTTATAAAAGATTTGTATAACTTATAAAATTGATTTCACATTGAAAAGGATTTAGATAATTAAGCTGTATAATTATCATTTTAAATGTCCTTATATAGGAATATATAATGTATAAATTGGATTTTTTGCTGTAGAGATTTTAGATAATTAGGGATTATTTTTGTCTTTATTATTGTATATTTGGAAGTTGGTAATGTTATTAACCAGTGGATGGAAGTGTAGTGATGAAATTAGAATTTGCTTAAATATGCAGAATGAGTTAAAATAAAAAACTGAGTAATCAAGTTGAAAAGCAGATATGACATGGGAAAAGAGATCAAAATTTTAAGGATTTAGAAATGACAGAATAAAAAGAAAAGATGAGTAAAAATATAAATTGAGGTAAGGGAGGAGTGTGGCCTAAAATTAAGGGGTACAAGAGACAATGAGTATGTCTGGAAGATAAGCTATAGCGATTGATTTGGAAGAAAAATTCAAATTAAAGGTGGTATACACAGGCGACAAAAATAGGTGGTAAGGAGGCAGCATTAAGATAACAGTAAATATACCTAGAAGAATATAAATAAGAATAAGGGAAAAGATATAAGTTTGAGAGTAGTACCAAAGTTGGTATGAAGTTAGGGCTTTGAATTGCTCATCTATTAACATTGGAATCTTCGGAGAAGGGTGGCATACAAATCTAATTAATAATAATAATAATAATAATAATAATAATAATAATAATGATGATGATGATAACAACAACAATAAAATTGATTAGAGGTTCTCAGGGAAGGATAAGAGGGAAGAAGAGGAAGTAGAAAGGAAGAGGAGAGGGAGATAGAGGTAGAAGGAAAACAGACAGGAGATAAAAATAAAAATGGTGAAAATTTATGACATTTTTAAATGGCATTTTGGACAGAAATGTATAATATTTTGATATTATGGTATCTGTATCGGTGTTTATGTTAATATGGTGAAAAAATAATATATATATTTTTTAAAAAGCATTTCCAAATGCTGTAAGTCTGAATCTGTCCAGCTATATACATGTCCATCTCACACCCCAGAGCCATCCAAACCCCCCCCCCCAAAAAAAAACCCTGCTTGACATAATAACCAAACCCAACAAGCTGTTAGGAAAAGCACCTCTTAAAAGCACCAGGGAGGAAATAGCATTGGACAGAAGACTCGGAGCTGGCAGCTCCCATCACTCACTTGACTCCTCACGAGGATTGTTTTAATAGGTTATTTTCGGCAGTCTGGTGATTCAAGGAGGAGTCAATAGATTAGAAGAGGGCTCTTAGTATTATTGGCCTCAGGCCGGTAGCCTGTAGGACGGTTGTGTCGATCACCTACAAAGCCAAATCCTGCCCTATAAGGCTACCCCGCAAAGGGATGACAAAGAATTATTCTTGCTCCCCAATTCTCCCATCAATTATGGGGCAGAGGGGAGGGGACAAAGAGAGGGAGGCTGAACGGTAGAGCCCAACCAGGTCCCCCCATCCATTTTGTCTTCTATAGCAGTGTTTCCCAACGTTGGCAACTTGAAGATATTTGGACTTCAACTCCTAGAATTCCCCAGCCTGCGAATGCCGCCTGGGGAATTCTGGGAGTTGAAGTCCAGATATCTTCAAGTTGCCAAGGTTGGGAAACACTGTTCTATAGAAACAAGCAGCCAAGCCAAGGTGTGATCCCCCAACTTTGGTTTCCGCCCCCCCAATATCATACACTCATAAGCATCTGAAGACAGGTTAATGGAGGAGTCTACAGAAAGCACGATGGAGCCTTTCCACACCGCCAAAAGGATGTGCCAGAAAACTCACCTTCAGCACCGGCGATCACGATATTGGGGGTGGGGGGATCTACTAAACCTCTATTGCAGCAGCAGCATTTCACCTTTTGCAAGCAAGCAAGCAAGCAAGCAAGCAAACTAAGTCTCAAGATAGGCCACGCCCCTCTAATTAGGTTTCACCCTCTCGCTCCTCCCTACGCTATTGGGATTGGCTCCTTTTTCTCTAGGAGGGAATGGAGGCGACAGGGAAAACACCGCAGCTATTTGTTTTGGATTGGTGGGTTTTCTACCTAATCCCACCTCGCCGGCCGAATGTAGGAGGCAAAAATACCACGTGATCATAACTGGCCGAGACTCATGCCCTCCCCGAGGTTCAAATAAGATTTCGGGGGCACGTGACAAGGGGGGAGGGGGGATTTACCCAGGTGGGGGTAGGGCGGAGCGTCGATTCAAGCATCGGAAATTGCTATGCTGATTGTTGCGGCTGCCGGGGGCACAACCCGGAAGTTGTAATCAAAAAAGAGCGTCTCTTAAAGCAGGACTCTTTGGCAACTTTGGCTTGTGGACTTCAACTCCCAGAATGCCTCAGCCAGCAAAGCTAAAAATCAAAGCTGGCTGAGGAACTCTGGGAATTGAAGTCCACAAGTCTTAAAGTTGACAAGGTTGGAGACTCCTGTCTTAAAGGGTGTAGTTTCGAGTCGCCGCTTCAAACATCTGAGAGCGATGGTTTTAACGGCCCCTTTCAAAGACATGACAGGGAATTCAGTTTTTCGAGCACTTTAGGCAAAACAGTAAATATCTCTACAAATAAAGTAGGAGGGAAGGGAAGATCTATGGCCCTGGGCTCTAGGTATGACTATAACTTGTTGCTTGTATTTATTTATTTATTTTATTCTTTGTCCAATATACAATACATATGGAAGAGAGTAGGCATTAAGTAATATATATAAAGATAGAAGGAAAAAGAGGATATATATGATATAAGAAATAAGGATATACAGTATATGATATATGTCTGTAGATATATGTAGATAGATAGATATATGTAGATAGATAGATAGATAGATAGATAGATAGATAGATAGATAGATAGATAGATAGATAGATAGATAGATAGATAGATAGATAAGGGAAGGGAAGACAATTGGACAGGGGACGATAGGTAAGATTTTTATTAATATTGATTGTTTCTTCATTGCTTATTTGACCCTTATGGCAATCATTAGAATAGAATAGAATAGAATTTTTATTGGCCAAGTGTGATTGGACACACAAGGAATTTGTCTTGGTGCATATGCTCTCAACGTACATAAAATAAAATATACATTTGTCAAGAATCATGTGATACAACACTTAATGATTGTCATAGGGGTCAAATAAGCAATGAAGAAGCAATATTAATAAAAATCTTAGGATATACGCAACAAGTTACAGTCATACAGTCAACATGGGAGGAAATGGGTGATAGGAATGATGAGAAAAACTAGTAGAATAGAAGTGCAGATTTAGTAGAAAGTCTGACAGTTTTGAGGGAATTATTTGATTAGTAGAGTGATGGCGTTCGGGAAAAAACTGTTCTTGTGTCTAGTTGTCTTGGTGTGCAGTACTCTGTAGCGACGTTTTGAGGGTAGGAGTTGAAACAATTTGTGTCCAGGATGCGAGGGGTCAGTAAATATTTTACCCGCCATCTTTTTGACTCGTGCAGTATACAGGTCCTCAATGGAAGGCAGATTGGCAGCAATTGTTTTTTCTGCAATTCTGATTATCCTCTGAAGTCTGTGTCGGTCCTGTTGGGTTGCAGCACCAAACCAGACAGTTATAGAGGTGCAGATGACAGACTCAATGATTCCTCTGTAGAACTGAATCAGCAGCTCCTTGGGCAGTTTGAGCTTCCTGAGCTGGCACAGAAAGAACATTCTTTGTTGTGCTTTTTTGATGATGTTTTTGATGTTAGGTGACCATTTTAGGTCTTGAGATATGATAGAACCTAGAAATTTGAAGGTCTCTACTGTTGATACTGTGTTGTCTAGTATTGTGAGAGGTGGAAGGGTGGAAGGGTTTCTCTTAAAGTCTACCACCATTTCTACGGTTTTGAGTGTGTTCAGTTCTAGATTGTTCTGGTCACACCACAAGGATAGTTGTTCAACTTCCCGTCTGTATGCGGATTCATCATTGTCTCGAATGAGTCCGATCACTGTTGTATCATCTGCAAACTTCAGTAGTTTAACAGATGGATCGTATGAGATGCAGTCATTA
Source organism: Erythrolamprus reginae (assembly GCF_031021105.1). NCBI lineage: Eukaryota > Metazoa > Chordata > Lepidosauria > Squamata > Dipsadidae > Erythrolamprus > Erythrolamprus reginae. The sequence continues at coordinate 99,709,553 of NC_091963.1, read as the reverse complement.
GTGTATAGAGAGAAGAGAAGTGGTGAGAGTACACAGCCTTGGGGGGCACCTGTGCTAATTGTACATATATCTGATGTGATTTTTCCTAGCTTCACCTGCTGCTTCCTGTCTGTTAGGAAGCTTGTGATCCACTTACAAGTGTGTTCAGGTACCGCTAGCTGATTTAGTTTGGTTAAGAGAATGTCCGGTATGATGGTATTGAATGCTGAACTGAAGTCCACAAAGAGGACCCTGGCGTAGGTCATTGGAGATTCAAGATGTTGAAGGATGTAGTGTAGAGCCATATTAACAGCATCATCTGTTGATCTATTTGCTCGGTATGCAAATTGCAGGGGGTCTAACAGTGGATCTGTGATGGCTTTCAAATGGAACATCACTAGCCTTTCAAAGGTTTTCATAACTACAGATGTTAGAGCAACTGGTCTGTAGTCATTCAGTTCCTTGATGGAGGGCTTCTTTGGCACTGGGATGATAGTCGAGCGTTTGAAGCAGGAAGGAACATAGCACAACTCTAGTGATTTGTTGAAGATTTGGGTGAAGATGGGGGCCAATTGGTCAGCACAGACTTTTAAGCAAGAAGGAGTTATCTTGTCTGGGCCTGGTGCTTTTCCAGGCTTCTGTCTGAGAAATAGATCTTTCACTTCCTTTTCTGTGATCACTAGGGGTTGTAAACACAATGGGATGGGTTCAGTTGTAGAAGATTTAGCTGTTGTTGGTGTGTCTGGGATGGAGGTTGTGCACATAAGTGGTTGAGGCTTCTTTTCAAACCTGCAGTAGAACACATTCAGGTCATCTGCCAATTGCTGATCTCCTTCAGCTTGGGAAGGTGGTTTGCTGTAACAGGTGATGTTTTTGAGAGTTTTCCACATGTTTGCTGGTTCATTTGTTGAGAATTGATTCTTTAGCTTTTCAGAGTAGTTCCTTTTTGCTGCTCTGATCTCCCTTGTTAATATATTTCTAGCCTGATTGTACAGCATTCTATCACCTTTTCTGTAGGCTTCCTCTTTGGAATGACGTAACTGCTTGAGTTTGGCTGTGAACCAAGGTTTATTGTTACTGTATATTTTCAAGTTGCTGGTTGGTACACATAGGTCTTCACAGAAGCTGACATATGATGTTACAATATCTGTGAGTTCATCTAGATCTGCAGAGGTGTCTTTAAAAATATTCCAGTCTGTGCAGTCAAAGCAAGCCTGTAGCTTTAACTTTGCTTCCTCAGTCCAAGTCCTCACTGATTTAATTATTGGTTTTGTGGCTTTAAATCTTTGTTTGTAAGCAGGTACAAGGTGAATCATGCAATGATCAGAATGGCCCACAGCTGCTCTTGGTAAAGCCCTGTATGCATTTTTTACAGCTGTGTAACAATGGTCTAAGATATTATTGCCTCTGGTGGGACAATTTACATGTTGAAAGTATTTTGGTAGCTCATCTCTTAAGTTTGCCTTGTTAAAATCTCCCAAAATAATGGCCAGTGAATCAGGGTATTTGGCTTCAGCCTCCATAATCTGATCAGCTAGGGTTTTTAGTGCCTTTTGTACAGATGTTTGGGGAGGGATGTAAATTGTAGAAATTAAGAAGGAATGAATCTCACCAGGAGAATAAAATGGTTTGCAATTAATAATTAAAGACTCCAAGTTTTCATCACAGAACTTTTGTATAATGGTGATGTCTTGAGACCAGCTGTTGTTGATATATATACATAAGCCTCCTCCCCTTTTCCCCCCTGATAATTCTGCATTCCGATCAACCCGAAAAATTTGAAAGCCCGGTAAATGCATACTGTTATCATCAATTTCCTCGTTTAGCCAGGTTTCAGTAAAGCATAGGGCAGATGCGTTGTGAAAATCAGAATAGCATCTATTTAAGAGCAGTATTTCATCCATCTTGTTGGCAAGTGAACGTAAATTAGTAAGAAAGATAGAAGGGAGCAGTTGTTTTTTAATTCCCTTGTTCCTTAGTCTATTTAAAATTCCCGCCCTTTTACCTCTTCGTCTGTGCCGGCTGCGTATGTTTTTGGTGATCCATGGTTGCCGGGAAATGGCTTCCTCCTGTGCTAAAATCTCCTCCGCGTTTGTAAGTGTTGTACCACATGATTCTTGACAAATGTATCTTTTTCTTTTATGTACACCGATAGCATATGCACCAAAGACAAATTCCTTGTGTGTCCAATCATACTTGGCCAATAAAGAATTCTATTCTATTCACAAGACAGGAGTATTTCTCTGCTATTTCAACTTAATATTTTCAGTCTTGTTCGGGGAGTCGAAGTCTACTCGTATTAAAATTTCTGAGGTTGAGAAACACTGCTGTAACCTACACTTTTGCTTTTAATACTTTGTTTCTTATTATAAGATTATCCCCACTAATTACTTGCTGATTTATAGTTAGTTTCCGGTAATTGCAGAACAATTAGGTTTTGTTTATAAACATACCACTTTCAGACTGCAGTTGTGTGCAAGAAATAGGCAAAGGCCAACAGTTCACAGAGGGTATTCACTACATATCAAGTAGGAGGAGCTACTGAGAATATTTGAAATCATGTTGTTAAATTAATTTTATGTGACATGTAATTACCACTAGAGAGTGCAATTTCAAGTATTTTCAACATTCACAATGGGATTTTTCTCCTGCAATTCAGTAATTAATTAATTCAATAATTTAAGGGGTGTGCATAAGCGCACTAGTGTGCCTATTGTCCCTGTCTTACTGTTCTCATTTATCCACTTTTTTTGCTTATGTTTATACAAACAACTATGCTGTGCATGCTTGACAAACAAATTAACAAACAATAGATTCAAACTCAATGTAAAAGCTGAAAACTTATCTGCAGAAAACGCGACTTCAGCACCAGAATAATCAATGCCTGGAATGCACTACCTGACTCTGGTTTCTTCCCCAAACCCCAAAAATGTCAACATTAGACTGTCTACAGTCGACCTCTCCCCACTGCTAAGAGGCTTTAAGGGGTGTGCATAAGGGCATCATTGTGCCTACCATCCCTGTCTTACTGTCCTTTTGTCCTCATTAATTGGTACTTCTTTGCTTACATTATGTTTATACAAACATCTACTATCTTGTATATGTTTGATTGATAGATAGATAGATAGATAGATAGATAGATAGATAATTAAATCTGAACAGTGTCATTAGGCTGATTTTCTTTTTGCCCAATACACAATAAACATTGAACATGATAGACAAGTAGTAATATATATAAAGAAAAGGATAGAAGAAAAGATAAAAATAGAGGAGAAGATATATGAAAGGAAGAAAAGATAAAGGAGATAAAGGAGAGACAATTGGACAGGGGACAGAAGGCACACTAGTGCACTTATGCACGCCCCTTACTGACCTCAGGAATCTGCAGAGGTCGACTGTAGATAATCTAAGGCAGTGTTTCCCAACCTTGGCAACTTGAAGATATCTGGACTTCAACTCCCAGAATTCCCCAGCCAGTTCGCTGGCTGGGGAATTCTGGGAGTTGAAGTCCAGATATCTTCAAGTTGCCAAGGTTGGGAAACACTGGTCTAAGGGGAAAATGTGGGGGGTTAGGAGTTGACACTGAGTCAGGTAATGATAGTAGATATTGCCCATCTGAATCCCTTTTAATTATTAGAGCAACCAGAAATATATAGCACATGGTACCTATCTTCGGAGGTTTTTCCCTTATGATATCCCCAAATGAGATTAGTTTTTAATAGCTTTCTATATGGAGTTTGCTTTTTTCCTTTTTAACTGGAGAAACGTTCCACTTTGTAAATGCCACCTTCCATTTTTGTAATCTAAGTTGGTATAGATCAGAAAATATCTTATTAAAATTATTATAGTTATTTATTAGAAATGGAAAAGTATAGACGATAAAGCTGTTTTTAAATAACAAGCTTGAATATCGAGAGTATCAGAAAATCTCGCGATAGCTGTATAATCTACAACTGGTGGGGGGAGAGACAGCACGTGTATGTGCGCGCGTAGGGAGAGTACACGTCGTAGAAAGTCTTTGTTACTTGAATCTTTTACTGCGCGGGGGCGGGGGGCACACACAGCTTCAGTCTCTCGCTTGACCGGAAGCTTTACTTCCTGTCGGGAAACTGAGTGGGCGGAGCTGCCGGAGGACAGGATAGAAGCTCGAAATGACCCCCGATTTAAACGCGCCAATGGAATTTGTGGCTGGTCCCCCGATAGAGTCGCGCAGTGACATTCAGTGCCAGCAAAAGAGCAGAGGATCCGCCTTGGCTGACGAACAGCAAAGGTTCTTTGTCATGGGAAGGCAACGGCAACTAGTTAGTGAAGTAAAAATTGTTGCCGGAGTATTAGGAGAGAAATACACGAGTAAAATTACAAGAGATTCTTTTTTGTATAGAATAAAATTGTTTATTTCTGCTATTATGCTAAAATGACATGGCCTTACCCATGCTGATAATTTTAAAAAAAGGATGCTTTGACAGGTGTATTGTAATGAATTTTACTAAGAAGGGCGTTTATGTCCTCCAAAGTCGATCTTTAACAATACCTTTCAAAAATACCTTTTTTCTCCTGGAAATTAACCATAGTGAAGGCATTAAGGAGAATTTTTTCTTTAAATAAAAGGGAGACTTTTAGTAACAACTAAAAGTGAGATGATATACCATAATCTTCCTTATTATATTTTTGGGATGTATTGAATCACTGTTACCACATCCTCACCCAGTTCACATATTTGTAAAACATCTGTAAGAGTTGGAGAAAGTTAACCATATGAACTAGTGAAAGAACTTACTGGTCTCCATTTTCCAAGTTTGCAGATTAAAATGCTTACCTGCATTTATTGAGAGGACAACAGGCTTGGGGAGTATTTTCAAGCATCAAATTATTATAGTATATTCCTAACTTGAAAACAATTCTGCTGCACTGCGTTTGCAGCATCCTCTTCATAGGGCCATACAGAAACCAGTTTTAATAACATGATTGAGAGATCTTTAAGGGGTTTTAGGTGTATGGATTAAAAAAAATATTTTAATGGGCATTGAGGAAACCATGTTTGTATGGCTGACAAGAAAAGCTCCTAACATTACTGGAACAATATCTGATCTGAATTATTTATCTCCACACAGCGCGAGACATTATTGACATACAATGCACATTACTTTGTGTTCCTTTTCCTGCTTCAATATTCAGTAAACTTTAAAAGCCATCACTCATAGATTTCTATCATCATCAAATGCAAAAATGGGAAGACTGGAATGTTGAATAAGGGGCAACTCAATTATGAACTATATGAAGCTACTTTTATAAGACAGATTTTATTTAAAGACTTAATTATTTTCTGTATTGCCATTCTAAGGATTTCTTCTCTATAAACAGCAACTATTACCTCTTGTTTCTGATAAACAGATAGAAGAAATAGTGAAACCTTGAAATACATTCTAATTTTATTTATCTATAGGCCAGCAGCCTTTCCTTATCCATTCTTCTATCCTGCCTATACAGGTCTGAGAACAGCTGCCTTAAAACCACACTGAAGGAATCTCTTATCTACAGACATGCTGAATGTGGGGGAAGAGAGTCTGTATATCCTTTTTAGCATTTTAAAATACATACAGTACTTCCGTAAATCTCGGTTTTTCCACTGTACTTATCAGTTAATTTTGTTTTCTATTCTATTACTGAAATTTATATTTTAGGCCAGGGCTGGCAAGCTTCCAGCCCATGGGCTGGCCATGCCTACAACCATTTTAGCGAAGAGGGAAAGTCCAGATAAGTCACATGATGCCACTGTGACAACAAGAATTTGATACCGTTGCTCTAAGGTAATCAAAAGTCTCTGTACAATTCAAACACTGATGGCATCAAAATGCAATAATGCAATTAGGTGCCTTAGGTGCCGGAATTGCATTTGCGGCTCTATGGTTTTATTCTATAAAGATGATAGTCACATTGTGCAGATAGTCTTTGACTTACAATAGTTCATTGAGTGACCATTCAAAATTACAACCACACTGAAAAAAGTGAGTTGTGGTCATATTTCACACTTAATGATTGTTGCAGCATCCCGAAGTTCAGTGATCAAAATTTAGACCCTTGGCAACTGATTCATATTTATGATGATTGCAGCAACCCAGGATCATGTGATCACCTTTTGCAACTTTCTGACAAAGTCAATGAAAAAGCCTGATTTACTTAGCAATTGTGTCACTAACTTAACTGCATTGATTCACTTAACAACTATGGCAAGAAATGTCATAAAATGGGGCAAAATTCACTTAACAAATGTCTTTCTTTTAACAGAAATTTTGAGCTTAATTGCAGTTGTAAATCAAGGACTACCTGAATATGTGCTCACATTCTAACATTTTAAAGCCATTAAATCTGTGGCTCAGAACAGAAATACCTCATTATGAAATAAATAACAGCTATAGCCTTAAGTTATTCAAATACAGTCAAATACTAATTGGTAGCCAAGACCTAGATTTTCTGTTATCTCATTTGTTTTAGCTACAGACAATCTTAATTTTTTTTAGTCCCAAGGACTAGATAGGCTAGTCAAGATCTTTAAAAATATTTTATCCGTATTCATATTGCTCCACATTATTCCCAATATTCATACAGCTCCTTCTGCCTCCTCTCCCCATCAAATTTGTATTCATTACCACAAATTGTTAGAAAACGCTGTATTTTTAAGCAGCTCAAATGTTTAGAAATATCTCCATACTCTGGAGCAGGCAATCCAAGTTTAGTCCTCTTCATCCCACTCACAGAGTGACTAAGACTGCATTGTTCACTTTGAAGGTTTCCTGCTTCTTGTGCAGGCAAACATATGTCCTTTCCACACTGAATAATGTTCACTGCTTCCGTGTATAAATGTTAAGATTAGCATATTATTTCTATTTATTCTGATGTGTATGCAAAGTGGGAGGAGGCTGCTAAGACAGCTATAGTTACTTTATTCCTTTCCCCTAACAGTAACTAGTAATTCAAAAATGAAGTTTTCCCACTGATATTGTCTTCCAGGTCTTAGATTATTATTAAAGTGTTATAGCTTTGAAAAGAGACAGTATGAATAAGCTACCAATAAACCAGTAATTCCTTCTCTTGTGTGAGATCTGTCTTTTCAAAAGTGTAATTTTTGTGTAAGTTTCAGAAGGGGACCAAAGTTTAGAAGAAAAATAAATCTTCTTGGGAGAGGAAATCACCACTGTGCAATGTTGCTTGATAAATTCAGAAGATTTATATATTAATACCATTCTAAAGAACAAATAGGACGGTTCACCAACAATAGCTACCGAGTCCTCCATTTTACTAAATTTGATGAACTATTTTTTCTTCAGATCATTTAAAAAACCTCAAATGCTTGTTTGGCAGTTTTGAGGTCACTGGAGAAAGTAGAAGATAGTTAAAGATCCATGTATATATCAGAAGGCATACTTGCCATTAGCTCCTGGGTGCAAGGTTTTTCTTCAGCTGTACAATTATAGAAAGCAGCATTGTGCATTGATTGGAAGTAAAAATATTCTGGTTCTGGGTTGTGTGTGGGGTGACGGAATGAGTAATACTTCCTTGACTTTTAAAAAACTTTCTTCAGGTTTGACTAAAATCCTGCTATCTATAATTATCAGATCACACCAATGTGATATCTTAAAACCAATGTTAGGCACAGCTTTCTTGAGAGAGATTAGTGAATAGCTGGATAGTCAGGTTAAGAACACAGAATTCTCTTGCACTTCTCAGATAGTATCTATCATTTGGTATTAGTGGAACATGGAAAGAGATAAAATGCTTTGAGAGAATGATCAGCCACCTCTTGCAGTGTCACCCGCAGTTGGAAAAAGATTATACCTGATTTGCAGAACGTTAATAGTTCTCAAATGAATAGGTTGCAAAAATAATAATATGAACATTTTCTGCAATTTTAGACCAAGACTTCATGTAAATAATTGGATACTTTCTGAAGCAATTTGACAAGTATCAATCTTGCATCAGTCACATCAGATATTGGCAATTCCACAATTAGTCATTCTAATAATGTTTTTTCCCCAGAAAAAAAATCCTATGAACATAAAAACGATTCAATGTAATGCTGTGGAAGAAGGCAAAATATGGAAATTACTCAAATAATTAAAAAATAATCTCAAGGCAATTATTGAACTGAAAAAAAATAATTTGAATTAAAATGGAAAAAATAGTCTTTATACAAATATAGGGCTCAGCCCCAGAACCTTTTTTTTCATTAGTAAGGCTCATCCCTGGAGCAAGCAAATAAAAACCAATATTTTTGAACATATAGTAAGTTCCCCTCTCACACTGTGTAAGTTATGTTCTATTTTGAAACTTTCAACAAAAGTTGAAATAAATAAAGACCTGTTTTAAAGTCAGATTATCCAGATTTTGGCAAGGAAAGAGATGCCCTTCAGAAAAGATGATATATTCAAGCAGAGGGGAAAAAATGACAATTAGAAAAAATAGGAAAACTAGAAAATGCAGGCAAGTAGTTCCAAATTACTAAAACATTAGGGAAAGATGTGGTCTAGGTAACCAACCTAGACCTCTAATGAGGATTCTGTCCTTTGTGAGTTTGAAAGAGAAAGGATGGGATAAAATCCTAGCCACTTTCAATTCTGGCCTAACTGACATTAACATGTAGCCTCCCAGTTTATTTCTAAAGAATGTTGCCCTCAAAAGAAAGAAGAATTCCCACCTCTATTTTAAGGTTTCCAAGTCTCAGTGTAAAGGCAAGACTGAAATAAAATATTTCCCCAAATTATTTCAGTCTTTGCTGCCTTCTGCTACTACAAAAGGATGTGAGCCTGGATTGATTAAAGTCCAACTGTCTTTAAACACGAAAGTAAAATGCTAAAAAGGCTCTTAGATTCCACCTTCTTATTTGCAGCCACAATGTGCCCAACCCCATTTATTACCTTCCAATTTGACAAAAAATGGGGCTGGCTAGTAGTTCCCCATTTCTTTCTTCAGATTAAATCATGTGCTACAATGGGCTCCAAGATCTCCACAAATGCCTCACCTGGGATCGCTCATCATGCCTACTACTCTTTTGTAAGACCTGGTCCTGCTCTTTTAAGATTCCAATCACCACAACTGCGTTGCTGGTTGGCTCAGTTCTCTAAATCTTTGCTGATGGCTTAGCAAGTTGGCCCCTATGTTTACAAGCAGAGATGGGACAGTTGGTTTTTCCTTCAGCAATCCCCCTTCTTGATCCCCCTGCCAAGCACTCAGTGCAGGAAAAAAGGGGATTATAAAGAAAGGAAGATCTGAGCAGCTATGAACAGATGGTATGCCTGTATGCCTCTATAGATATCAAGGTTTCATTCACAGCTGCCTGGCTGGGCGGAGGGAGGGAGGGAGACACTGGGGCCAGAAGGCACTTGGAGGAGACAGAGGAGTTTGCAGGCACAAGGAAAAAAGGGGGAGGGGGCACAGAGATGACTCCAATAAGGAGTTCATTTGGCAGCGAGGTCAGACACATATCTATCCACACATACATGGCTCAGACTCCCACCCACCACTGACGTACACGCATGCACACACATATGTATATTACCCACACTAATGCCCAAATTTCCCCAAACCCACCCATCCCTGTCTGGGCCCTGTACTGTAATCCAAGTTGTTGGATCATAAAAGGATGACAGGCACAGATGGACATCAACCTAGAGCCCTGGGCATCCAACCCCTCCAAGCTTTTGGCTTGGAAAATCCACAGGACTTAATTTTTTTTAAAAAAAAGAACTGTACAAAGCCCTGAGGGGCAAGAGGGTTGTAGAATTGAGTCATGCCTTTCCACTGCACCTCTGTTCCCAAAGTGTCAGGGCAGAGGGGCAGCAGTAGTTCCGGTTATACCAAACTGGTTGGGAAATAAGGGATTCTAGGAACTGGAACCATATAGGACAAGCAGTATCCTCTCCACAGGTCGACAAGAGTTACAGAACAATGAAACTTCCTTCGCTGTCATAACATCCTTTGTAGTTTCTGTGCCCCAGATTGCTTGGTTCACAGTGGTTGGTGGAAACAGAAAGAGGCCAAATTTTCTTAGGTAGTTTGCTGTGGCACTTCTTAACCTGCCTTGAGCAAGACAGCATCTTTAGTGGCTGGGGGAAAAAAACACATTAATGCAGCTTGGCTGCATTTCTTGCTTTGTTCATTCATGTCTTCTGTCAAAACATAAGGGCTTCAGTTCAGCTGAGCACTTGATGAGACGGAGAGAAAAGGATACCAGACCAGTCTCAAGAGCAAATATCCATCTCCATAGTTCTGGTGCCTTATCCTCCCGCACCCAAAGTATGCAGTGTGGGTGAACTGTCGTTTTCCTCCTGGCTACTTCACATTGAAGACCATGAGAGGTCGTTCCTCACGTTTCTGCCACGGACTCTTCTTATCCCCCTGGTCGTCAGTTCCTTCAGAAGGTTCGTTGCTGTCATCCTCCGGGCTGGTCATGGAGTCACGGCGCAGTTCGCTATTGCTGTTGCTGCTGCGAGAGCTGTTCCCACGGCTGCGCCCGTGTCGTGGAATTGTAGCCGCGCGGTGGTCAGTGTTTTCATCCAGCAAAGGGGTGAGGGAGTTGTCCTCGGGAGAACAAATCGCAGTGCGGCTCTCGCTGCTGCTCTGTTCTGTGTCGGCATCGGCAAAGACCAGCTTGGAGTATGTTGGACCCATGCGGTCCTCCTTCAGGCGCTTGGTGGGCTTGGCTTCGTTGACATCCACGCCCGAGTCCAGACTGGCATCATTGCTGCGATTCCTCTCGGGGCCCTGGAGATCAATGTAAGAATGACGGACTTGAGAGGAACGTCCATCCAGAGATACAAACCAGGCGCGTGGGTGCGGCTTTACACCCAGTTCCAGCAACTTCTTCTCAGTCAGCGCCTGTAACTCCCCATTCAGTTGGGCCATAGTGGACTCATTCAACAACACAGGTATGGTGACTGAACCACTGACAGACTGTGTGTGGGGTCCCCAGCCCTTCCCCTCCGGGTCTTCCACTTGATGTTGCTGCAGCTGGAACTGTGGGTGTTGCAGCTGCTGTTGGAGGAGCTGTTGCTGTCTCTGTTGCTCCTGGGGACCATACTGATGGGGGAGTCCCATAGCAGCTGGGTCCATATCTGGTTGATTTTCAGAGCCTGCGTTTGTCTGCTCTGTTGGAGCCAGGCGCATGTAGTGGGCAGGAATTACGAGAGTTGGCATGACATTTCGATACACCGTATCCTTCATATGGTCAATAGAACCACAGAAGATTAGCTGTCCGGGTTGACTCAGAGAGGTGGGACGGGCCAGGTGGTCTACAGACTGTGACATCATGAAGTCAGGTTGTTTGGCATCCACTTTATGGGACATATAATGGTCAAAAGGAGCTGGGAGAGGTGGCGGTGATGGGGGCTCCTGCAAATAAGGCTTGCTATCATTCCGTGTGTGTTTACGCTGAGTCTCGTTGCACTTGTCGTCCACACGCTGATGTGAATAGTTACGCTTGTAATCGTCCAAGAGAGGGGGTTCTAAGGTGCCGGAGGTATCCATGGACCGGGCTGCTTTCAATGAATAGCCCTCCACCATTCGGGGATAGTCATCCTTGGGACCACCTCGCTGGCTCAGTGTGTCTACTGTGGAGGCCTTGCTGGCATGGCGGATTTTCTGGTTTGGCATTTGCTTGAAGAATTCCTCACGGGAGCTCTCGAACTCCCTGGAAGAGGAGAAGGCTGATTTGAGGATGGGTGTGTGCACATCTATGTCCCCATTGGATGAAGCTGTCTCCATATGGCTGGTACAAATAAGATTAATCTGCGACATTGATGTAGCTTGATCTTTCTTGGATGCATCCAAAGCCCCAGAAAGCTGAAGCTTTCTATGTTGTTGACGTGGCTTGAGACATAGTCTCCTAGAGAGGAAGAAGAAAAAAAGAAAGTGGTTACAAAGGTCTGTACAGATGGAAAGGTATCATTATTATTATTATTATTATTATTATTACTACTACTATTATTATTATTATTATTATTATTATTATTATTATTATTATTTAGATTTGTATGCCGCCCCTCTCCGTAGACACGGGGAAGCTAACAACAATAATGAACAGCATAGAACAGCATAGAACAAATCTAATGTTTAAAATAATTAAAAACCCTTATTTAAAAACCAAACATACACACAAACATACCATGCATAAATTGTATAGGCCTGGGGGGAAAGGAATAGTTCAATTCCCCCATGCCTGATGACAGAGGTGGGTTTTAAGGAGCTTACGAAAGGCTAGGAGGGTGGGGGCAATTCTGATCTCTGGGGGGAGCTGGTTCCAGAGGGTCGGGGCCGCCACAGAGAAGGCTCTTCCCCTGGGTCCCGCCAGACAACATTGTTTAGTCGGCGGGACCCGGAGAAGGCCAATTCAAGTTACGACTTATCATGTCTTCTGCGCAGAAAATGTCTTCAATGATGCCTGAATATTCCCATCTTAATTAATTTCAACTGGAATATTTCTGCACAAAAGTTTTCCAGAGGTATTCCTCTGGAAATGTCTCAGTTAATAAGATGGATGTACTGTAATGCAATGCGAGGAAGATCTTCAGAAACAGAATGAAAAGATGTTGCCCAGGGCGCTGAAAGAGTGCGCATGTGCTATCATGCATGCGCGAGTGCCTACACCCATAAATCAATGCCCAAGGAGGATGAAAATAGCCCCCCCGGAGGCCCTCTAGAGCCTGCAAACGATTTGTTTCCCAACTTCTGGTGGACCCAGTAGGCTCGTGTTTCGCCCTCCCCAGGCTCCAAAGCTTCCCTGGAGCCAGGGGAGGGTAAAAATGCCCTCCCGTATCTACCCAGAGGCTCTCTGGAAGCCAAAACACCCTCTCAGAGCCTCTGTGTGAACCAAAAATCAGCTGGCCAGCACACACATGAACATTGGAACTGAGTTAGGGCAATGTTAGGGCAAAGAGAGGAGTTTCAAAAAGGGCCTCCGGTCTTCAATGAAATCTGCTGTTTGTTGAGCATCTGGTTGCTATGTTGTTGTAACACCAGCAGCAATGGATGCACAGATGACCAATTTACAGAATGCCATGATATAACTAGCAGCTGGGGCAGAATTTGTTTCTGTCTTTGGCAGCACAACAGATGGCAACTCAGCCAATGCTCCTGAATTCCTATGGGAGCTGGCCAGAGAGGTTAGAGAGGGCCAGGTCTGAGCTTTTTTCTCTGCCTTTATGAATCTGTGGTCTATGCCTTATCTGACGATTCCATAGGCAGCTGTTCACCCTGTTTCTCAAACTTTTCTCACCCTTTTTCACATACTGTCACAACAGGAAAACACTTACACCTGATAAATTGTTTCCTCCTAGATAAACAATACCCAAACCAGAAGGCAGCAGACATGCATGAATAAAAGTATGAATATAATATAGAAGAACATCTTTTTTTTTCTTTTTTAAAAGAAGCCACTGGCAATTCTGAGATCCCAGCAAACTGTGACCCTCCTTCTAATTATTATGAATGAAGACTTTCTTTTGCACCTAAAACATTTATTCAAACACGCTTGAATGGATTGGACAAAAAAAGATTAATTGCCTAGGAAATTAATCACGGTTTCTCATTTGGAACTCATGATAATAAAATAGCTAGGGATATTCCTTCTAGAGCAAGTGTAAAACACATCAAAGGTCTCTCTCATGCATCCAAATAAAGTACCATGTTTCTCCGAAAACAAGACAGGATCTTATATTTTTGAACCCTGAAATATGGCCTTGGCTTATTATTGTGTGTGTGTGTTATTTTGGGGGTGCAGTAGGTGGCGAGCATAGGACCAAATGTCCCATTGCCACTGCCTACCCTCCCTGTTCTTGGCGGTGGCTGAGCGGCTGGCCCGCTGCCACTAGAATAGAATAGAATAGAATTTTATTGGACAAGTGTGATTGGACACACAAGGAATTTGTCTTGGTGTCTTTCGTAAACGTCTTAAAATCCACCTCTGCCGTCAGGCATGGGGGAATTGAGACATCTCCCCTGGGCCTATACAGTTTATACATGGTATGTTTGTGTGTATGTTTGTTTTTAATAATGGGGTTTTTAGTGTTTAAAATTATTAGATTTGTTTTACATTGTTTTATTGTTGCTGTGAGCCACCCCGAGTCTACGGAGAGGGGCGGCATACAAATCTAATAAATAAAATAATTAAATAAATATATAAATATGCTCTCAGTGTACATAAAAGAAAAAGATACATTTGTCAAGAATCATGTGGTACAACACTTAATGATTGCCATAGGGGCAATCAAATAAGCAATAAAGAAACAATATTAATAAAAATCTTAGGACACAAGCAACAAATTACAGTCATACAGTCCTAAGTGGGAGGATGATAGGAATGATGAGAAAAACTAGTAGAATAGAAGTGCAGATTTAGTAAAAAGTCTGACAGTGTTCAGGGAATTATTTGTTTAGTAAAGTGATGGCATTCAGGAAACAACTGTTCTTGTGCCTAGTTGTCTTGGTGTGCAGTGCTCTGTAGCGGCGTTTTGAAGGTAGGAGTTGAAACAGTTTACGTCCAGGATGCGAGGGGTCAGTAAATATTTTCCCCGCCCTCTTTTTGACTCGTGCAGTATGCAGGTCCTCAATGGAAGGCAGGTTGGCAGCAATTGTTTTTTCTGCAGTTCTGATTTTCCTCTGAAGTCAGTGTCGGTCTTGTTGGGTTGCAGAACCTATCTTGTGGAGCAGGATTCTGCAAGGCTTATCGTGACGTTGCATGCACAAAGTGCAGGACTGCCACCAATTTCATCACAGCTGGCACAGCTGGGGTCCTGCTGCTGTTCGTGCACGCAGCGGCACAACAAGCCTTGCAGTTTCCTGCTCCACGAGGCAATGGTGATGGCATGAAAAGTGTTCGGAAACTTCAGATCGTGCAGAACGCAGCCGCGAGAGCCATCGTGGGGCTTCCTAGATTTGCCCACGTTTCTGCAACACTCCGCGGCCTGCACTGGCTTCCGATCGGTTTCCAGTCACAATTCAAAGTGTTGGTAATGACCTTTAAAGCCCTACATGGCATTGGGCCAGAATACATCCGGAACCGCCTTCTACCGCACGAATCCCAGCGGCCGATAAGGTCCCACAGAGTTGGCCTTCTCCGGGTCCCGTCGACCAAACAATATCGTTTGGCGGGCCCCAGGGGAAGAGTCTTCTCTGTGGTGGCCCCGGCCCTCTGGAATCAACTCCCCCCAAGAGATTAGAACGGCCCCCACCCTCCTTGTCTTTTGCAAATTACTCAAGACCCACCTTTGTCACCAGGCATGGGGGAGTTAAGATATTCCTTCTCCTAGGCCATTACAAGTTATGCATGGTATGTTTGTGTGTATGTTTGGTTTTTTATAATAAGGGTTTTTAGTTGTTTTATGACATAATAATAATAATAATGACGAGTCTCACAGAGACTCATTTTCAGTAGGTAGGAGGGGTTGGGCCGTGAGACATGCGTTCTACCTGACACTTGTAGCTCCGACGCATTCCTCGGTGTTGTATCCAGAGAAGCCCAATGTGAAAGAAAACTTTTCGCGAGTTCAATCAAACGTCTTGAATTTGCAAGAGGTTTTCTTTTACAATGGACAAAATGCCGAGGAACGCAACGGAGCTACAAGTGTCAGGTAGGACATGCATATCACATTGGGGTGCAATTTGGGGTGACAGGTGAGGCTGGGCAGGGTGGGCTGTGAGACCTCCGCCCTACCAGGGGCTAGCAGCTCCGTTGCATTCCTTGGAGAGAGAAAGAGAGCGAGCAAGCGAGAGGCAGGTGCACGCAGCCCCACGGGACTGGCTCGGCTCCTCTGGGCTCTGTTACGGCAGTTTGAAGCATGCTTCTGCCTGCAAGGAAGAGGAGGCGAGCATTGATCCTCGATTTCTGATATTGTGGATGGCATTTGGTTTCTGCAAACTGTAAATTGCCTTGTTTCTTTTGGGCTTGAGAGCAGGCTCTGCCTGCCTCAGGCAGCCTGTCATTGCCGCCTCTTGGGGTAGATGATCATGAATTTAAATTTCAGCTCACAATTTCAGCCGGCTACAGTTTGGTCATTGGGTTGTCCAATTAGCCCGTTTGACAGCTGTCTGGACTGTCAGAAGAGATCATTATAATAACTGTGAGAATCTGCAGTTGTGGTGGCCATTTTAAAGTGCTAGTGGCCATTTTAAATGCAATTTACAAGGGGAAAATGAGGCTCAAGTTTTAAACGGACATTTCTTTTCCTTTCATGCCAGCTTTGCTCAAAGGCTATTATTTGGAGACTGCAACTGCCCCATTGCTTGCTAGGGACTCAGGAGGGTGCATAACAAAACCCTTAACGTGTGAATAGTGCGAGCTGGCTGGCAGAGCCCTCCTTGTTAAGATACCCTCAAAGGCTGTGGGGAATGATATCCCTCCCTTTTTCAATTAAGGCCAATACGACTGCCTCAGAGATGGGGTGGTATTCCTCCTGGATAGCTGCCCCTGAAGACTTTCCCCCTGCCAATTACACAAGGGTCAGTGGAGTTCTTACGGTCCCTAAATTTGCAGCTCGCCATGCCCCACAAAGAGGGGACATGCTGTGCTATGACCCACAAGGGCACAGCCTCAATGGTTGGGTTTGGCAACATATAAACAAACTATCATATAAACAAACTATCATTGTATGTTTAAATGAATTATAATTCTATAGCTTTAAATTAATAAATTAGTAAATTAGTAAATTAATAAATTGGTAAATTAATGTCCCAGTTGACAGCTTTGACGGTTCATCCCGACCTCTGCATATTCCATATGAACAAGATAGTCCTTAGACTCAATTTGACCTTCCTGCTGAAGGAAAATATATGGTTTCATCATGTGCAGGAGATTCTTCTCCCTAGCTTTGTCCATACCCAGCCCATCAGTCAGAGAAACGATGGAATAAATTTTATGTACATCGAGCGCTGCACATTTACATCCAAAGGAGTGACAGGTTTCACAAATCCGAATCGCTTTTTGTCTCCTTCCAACCTTTGTTGATGGGATGTAAAGTCATGCCTTCCATGATATTGGATACGATCAAATATCTCCAGGATGTATTAGCTCCAGTCATAACCAATACTGCGACATATCATGGTGCACTCCACAAGGACTGCAGCTACCTCGACAGCATGGGCGATTCAGCCATCACTCGAAGAGGTCTGCTGAGCTACAACTTGGTCTACACCATCTCTCTTTGTATGTCACTATAAGGTGGATATGTATGCCGAGGTCGAGGGTGAGGCCGCATTTGGGAAGAGAGTGCTACAGCAGGTCATTAAGGAATAGCTTCTCCATAACTCTAGGGCTATCAATATTACCTGCCTGTTTGGATAGCCAGCTGTGGTATGTCCCATTCCTGGATGCTATAACCATCTTGAGGGAGAAGAGGCATTGATCTTATGTGATATGCCTCTTTTCTGAGTAGTAGATATAGCATCCAGCCCAGCCCCATTAACTTAATGCCTACTATGGCTTCAGAATAATGGAGAAGAAAATTTAACTGACTTTGCCACAACAATGTCACTTCATGTCTTCGTATCAAGCTCTCAAGCATAGTAGCAAAAGTGGGACTGAACAGCTTTGATAGACTCAGTCCAGTCAAACAGCAGCCTGATTTAACCCATTCCAGGATGCTATATACACTACATGGAGAAGAGGACCAACACCACTTTTCCTCCTCTAAAACTAATGTGCGTCTTATTGTCAAATGTGTCTTATAGAGTAAAAAATACTGTATGTATTTATAGTATGCACAGTATGTACTGAAAACCTTTTAATTTAACTGAAATATGACGAGAAGGGCCAAAGCTGAAGAAAATGGGCCTTGGAGATAAGGACAGGAAAGAAGCTGATCCATTACTAATTAGCAAAGACTGCCTGACATTGTCCAGTGACTAGTGTCAAAGTGTTTGGAACAGCTGTCCAAATTCCAAAGGAATCCTGCAACCCTCCGCTCAGCTGCCATGCCTACACTCTGCCCCAACTCATTGCATGCAGAAGTGTGTTGGTCTCAACATGCCCTGACTGAAACTCCCAGAAATAAACATTCTATGATACTGATTTTTCCGATGATGGGCAGTTGTAACTTCTGAGTTTAGGTGGAAACAGGAGATTAGATTAGATTAGATTAGATTTATTGGATTTATATGCTGCCCCTCTCTGCAGACTCGGGGCGGCTCACAACAATGGTAAGAAACAGTATATAGTAACAAATCTAATATTTAGCAATCTAAATTACAGTTTTAGGTTAAAAAATCCAAAAAAGAAGCCCCAATATATAAAAAACAAACACACAATCGAATCATACACAAAAACTACATGGGCAAGGGGAAAATGTTTCAATTCCCCCATGCCTGACGGCAGAGGTGGGTTTTAAGGAGTTTAAGAAAGGCAAGGAGGGTGGGGGCAATGCTAATCTCTGGGGGGAGCTGGTTCCAGAGGGTCGGAGCCACCACAGAGAAGGCTCTTCCCCTGGGTCCCGCCAGACTACATTGTTTAGTCGACGGGACCTGGAGAAGGCCAACTCTGTGGGACCTAACCGGTCGCTGGGATTCATGCGGCAGAAGGCGGTCTCGCAGATATCCTGGTCCAATGTCATGTAGGACTTTATAGATCATAACCAACACTTTGAATTGTGACCGGAAACTGATCAGCAACCAGTGCAGTTGGAGTAACATGGGCATACTTAGAGAAGCCCATAATTGCTCTCGCAGCTGCATTCTGCACATAATCTCATGGACTCAGGATCAATCACTGCAGATATTCAAATAAAATGAATATAAAAGTATCCAAATGAAATAAAATAATTTATAACAAGAAAGCCTTTGGTAAAATACTAATGCTTAGTAGACCATGAAAATGGTTTTAGAAGTAGGCTCAAGTTAGAAACAAGTGGCAGGGCAGAAGGAGAGATGAGAGAAAGGGTGGCACTTACCTGCAGTAGTAAATAAGCAGGCAGAGCAAAATGAGGACCAGCAATGCCAGGGAACCCAATATAGTAAGTAGAAAGATAGTATGGTAGGTAGCAATATCTTTAATTCCTGCTGTTGAAGATCCCAGCCCTGCAAAGAAGCAGTTTTTTTTATTAGATTGAATGGGACCTTTTTCACTCAACTTGGAAACAGTATTTGCTATCTATTATGAGAATCTATCTATAAAGGCCCTTAAATTACATTCTCTGGATGGCTTATAATTGCATTGTTTTTTCAAAAATTGCAGTTCAATTAAAATAACATAAATAACAACTAAAAAGGCCAACGCATCAAAAGATTTAGAGAATAAGATCTTCCTCTAACAAATTTGTCTATAACAGGGGTAGGCAATGTTGGCTCTTCTATAACATGTGGACTTCAACTCCCAGAATTTCTGAGGTAGCATGATTGGCTCAGGAATTCTGGGAGTTGAAGTCCACAAGTCATAGAAGAGCCAACTTTGCCTACTCATGGCATGTAGAAGATTGTAGAAAAAGACTGTAGAAAGGAAAATAATAAAAACAGTGTTGTATGCTAAACCCCTTCTCCTTTTGTACATAGAAACATAGAAGACTGACGGCAGAAAAAGACCTCATGGTCCATCTAGTCTGCCCTTATACTATTTCCTGTATTTTATCTTAGGATGGATATATGTTTATCCCAGGCATGTTTAAATTCAGTTACTATGGATTTACCAACCACGTCTGCTGGAAGTTTGTTCCAAGGATCTACTACTCTTTCAGTAAAATAATATTTTCTCATGTTGCTTTTGATCTTTCCCCCAACTAACTTCAGATTGTGTCCCCTGTTTCTTGTGTTCACTTTCCTATTTAAAACACTTCCCTCCTGAACCTTATTTAACCCTTTGACATATTTAAATGTTTCAATCAAGTCCCCCCCATTCCTGTCTGGCCTCCAGACTACACAGATTGAGTTCATTAAGTCTTTCCTGATACGTTTTATGCTTAAGACCTTCCACCATTCTTGTAGCCCGTCTTTGGACCCATTCAAACATCTGTCAAACATGTATCATGCACTTATAAACCAGACGGCATGTGTCCCAAAGTTGCAGTAGTGGCAAAAATTGTGGAAAACCTTTTGGGAAAGGTTTCCCAAAAGATGATGATATTCCAGAGGGTATGAAAACCTGGATATAGAAGTTTCAAAATTGCAGTGTATATGCAGTACATTGTACATTGCAGTATATATGCATATAATTATTTACTTTTGCAAGAGGTGCGAGAATATATCAGAAGCATTCTAGAAAAGGTGATGACGAAACTATGGCATGGGTGCCACAGGTGGCATGCGGAGCCATATCTGCTGGCACACAAACTGTTGCCCTAGCTCATTATGGGTGTGGCACTCACACCTGTGCAATATAGCACACGCATACTCTTTCAGCACCCAAGGAAAAAAAGGTTCGCCATCACTGCCCTAGAATACAGTGAACCCTCGAGTTTCGCGTCCTCAAGGATCGCGAAAGGGCTATTTCGCTAGTTTGCAACCCGGAAGTAAACTCCA
The DNA here is from genome assembly GCF_031021105.1 of Erythrolamprus reginae. NCBI lineage: Eukaryota > Metazoa > Chordata > Lepidosauria > Squamata > Dipsadidae > Erythrolamprus > Erythrolamprus reginae. The sequence goes on along the minus strand of NC_091963.1, from coordinate 99,689,084 downwards.
CCATCTGCGCATGCGTGCCCTTCCACGCATGCGTAGATGGTGGAGTTTCCCCGCCGGGCAGAGGCTTCCCTGGGTCTTCCCCCTCTTGCCCCGGTAAGACCCCAGCGGCGGTGGGCTGGAGCGCGAGCTTGGGGCACCCTAGCTCCGCTTCCCAGCTGGGAAGCGGAGCCGGCAACAGCGTGGGCGGGCGGGCGGCGCGCGCGAGCTTGGGGCAGCCTAGCTCTGCTCCCCAGCTGGGAAGCGGATCTAGGGAGTCCCCACCGCGCGCGCGTTGCTGGGGAAAGCGCGCGCGCTTGGGAACATCCCAGCTTCGCTCCCCAGCTGGGAAGCGGATCTAGGGAGTCCCCACCGCGCGCGCGTTGCTGGGGAAAGCGCGCGCGCTTGGGAACATCCCAGCTTCGCTCCCCAGCTGGGAAGCGGATCTAGGGAGTCCCCACCGCGCGCGCGTTGCTGGGGAAAGCACGCGCGCTTGGGAACATCCCAGCTTCGCTCCCCAGCTGGGAAGCGGATCTAGGGAGTCCCCACCGCGCGCGCGTTGCTGGGGAAAGCGCGCGCGGTGGGGACTCCCTAGATCCGCTTCCCAGCTGGGGAGCGGAGCTGGGATGTTCCCAAGCGCGCGCGCTTTCCCCAGCAACGCGCGCGCGGTGGGGACTCCCTAGATCCGCTTCCCAGCTGGGGAGCGGAGCTGGGATGTTCCCAAGCGAGCGGGCACCCAGGGAAGCCGTTGCGCGAGCAACGGGGTGGGCGGGCGAAGGGCGGGCGGCAGTAGAAGCAAAAACACCATCTGCGCACGCGCAGATGGTGTTTTTACTTCCGCACCGCTACTTCGCTAAAAATCGATCATCGCGTGGGGTCCTGGAACGGAACCCTCGCGATGATTGAGGGTTCACTGTATTGTCATTTGATTCTAATGACTATCTAGATTTGTTTTGAGGTTTAATGGCTAATAACATCACTTTTTAAAAAAAGTTTCAAGATAATCATATTTCACTGCTGGAATGGCCTCGGAATAGCCCAGACCTTAACCCAATTGAAAATACATTTATGCAGAAGAATAGTGAAAGGAGATATACAAAAATTATCACCATAGAAAAACCAGATATACAAAAATTATCACCACTCAGTTGGGTAAACTTTAGCATGAATTACAGACTTACAACGTCTTCCCACGGAGTGAAACAAGTCTTTTAGTTCTGCAGCTGTCATAAGTGAAACCAAGATTGAGTGATTGCTTTTATTAACTGGGTTTTATTGCTGGGTCGCTTCTGACTAACAAGTTTCTTTAGTCAGCTCTATAGATTCTAATAGAAAATCCTTCATAAAGTTCATTTTTATTTGTTTTATACAATCATTTTATCTTTCAATAATACAAATGTTTTGTGTCATAATTATTATGACACAAATTATTATTATCGCTTCAAGAAGGGTGGCGTAAAAGTCTAATTAATAATAAATTCATTAATTAAAATTTACTATCATATTCATTATTTATATCTATTTTATATTACTAATACTTAACATATCTACTATCATACCATTTCTCTTCTTAACTTATTTGCCTCTAATGGTACCTCTAATTACAAATGCCTCTACATACAAACTTTTTGAGATACGAACCCGGTGTTTTAAGATTTGTTTGCCTCTTCTTAAGAACCATTTTCACCTTACGAACCCGAGCCTGGGTGCATGCGCTCTCTTACTGCCACAGGGATTCCCCTGCCTTGTGACTGCCACCACCGGGATTTCCCATTTGCTTGCCGCCCCTGTCGGGATTCCCCACCTCCGGACTGCCAACATTCTATCTATCTATCTATCTATCTATCTATCTATCTATCTATCTATCTATCTATCTATCTATCTATCTATCTATCTATCTATCATCTATCCATCCATCCACTCATCCATCCATCCATCTTCTCTATTGATCTATCCATCCATCTATCAATCATCTATCCCTCTATCCATCTATCAATCAATCATCTATCCATCCATCTATCCATCTATCATCTATCCATCCAATTCTAGCTGCAGTTATTACATGAATAATTAAATATACATTTAAAAAAATATAATTTTCTGGTAAAATGCCCAACAAAAATAGTTCATATTTTAGGTCAATATGTTGCTATACCATCTTCTCCAACGAAATACGAATTTTTGCTCAGTAACGTATTTTTTTTGCTTCTACACATGTCCACCACACTGGCATCTGATGATATTTCCAACATTTAACTGATTTATCTATACATTTTTGCCAATCTTTCTGGCAGTATCTACCATTTATAAAACATTGTATACAAATTTTCCTTGTTTGCAGTTGACATTGTTAATTTATAATTTCTGTCCTATAATTGCTGCCATTTATCTAATTCTATTATATAACCGAAGTTTTTTACCATGCTATTATTGTTTCTTTTACTTGTTTTTCTTTCAGCTTGATATGCAATAAATATCTATACAATTTTTTTTATCGCCCCTCTTTTGTTCCTGTTAATATCTTATCCAATTCTATCAATTTTACATAAAAACCATGTAGTATAGCATCTTTTTCATATCTAAATTGTATTTGCATTAATGTATATTAATCCATGTCAACACCCTATTTTTCCAGTTCTTGTTTCATTTTAAGTTTCCTCTTCTCCAACAAAATATCTTTATATCTAATAATATTTCCCATCTTGATAATATTTGGATGTATAAGTGCTTCCTTCGTCATAAGCCAAACTGGTATCTTCAAATAATGTTCTCTAATTTTTTCCCCATATTAATAATACAGCATTTCTTATATAATGTCTTTGAAAGTAATTTTATTACTTTCTTATTTTTCCCATACCATAAAAAGGCATGGCAACCTAATTGCAAATCATGTCCCTCCAATGTCAATAATCTTTCATTTCTCAATATAATCCATTCTTTCATCCCTGTTAACACCTCTGCTTTATAATATAATTCAAAATTTAGTAATCCAAACCTTCTTCTAATTCTTATATCTTGTAACATTTTAAAATCAATTCTTGACTTTTCCCCTTGTCAAATGTATTTCATTATCATTTTATTAAGCTATTCAAACTATTTTTTTCTCCAATTTTATCAGAATTTTTTGAAATAAAAATAATAATCTTGGTAACATATTCATCTTCACCACCCCGAGTTTTTGGAGAGGGCTGGCATACAAATCTAATTTATTATTATTATTATTATTATTATTATTATTATTATTATTATTATTATTATTATTATTTGTAGCTATTCTTTCTTCTAAAGATAATTGCCAATTTTTCCTTTTCTCTAAGTCTACCACTATTTGTTTTCTCAATTTACAATTATCTTCCTTAATTGTTACACGTCTTGCTGTTAAATGGATCCCTAAATATTTAATTTTCTTTGTGGTCTGAATATCTAATTTCTTCATTAACACTCTTTTTTGTTTTTCTGTAATATTTTTCACTAACATTTTGGTTTCTTCCTTGTTCATTTTCAATCTTGCCACCTTTCCCTATTCTTCTATTCTTTTTAATAGTTTAATAGTTTTGGCCCTGCTTCTTGCAGATCTTCTAAAATAAACACCAAAACATCTGCAAACACCTGTAGTTTATATTCTTCCTTTTTTACTTCCATATCTTTTATCTCCTCATCTTGCCTTATATTTATAGCATTTAGACATGTACTGCTTCACAGTGCTTTACAGTCCTCTCTAAGTGGTTTTTCAGACAGTAAGCATATTGCCCCCCAAAATCTAGATCCTCATTTTACCTCATTTTAGGATGGATTTCTTCATAAAAATTACTGCATTACATTTTTGATTAAATTGTCTTTCCATTGATATATAATTTTATGTACTACTCCAAAAGAAAGTGGTGCTATTAGCTAGTTTTAGAAAATACACTTTTCCCAAAAGGTTTCCACAATTTTGGCCACCACTATAGATGAAAAACATTCCACTCAAACAGAGAGTTGTTCTAGAAATTATAATCCAAAAAATGCTACACCCCAAAACAATTCCTAGCAATATCAAGCTCTTGGCAGTTTATTGCAACAGGAAGCAAAATTCTCTCTGGATTTAGCAAGATTTACTGAAGAAAATAGTATAAAGTTACAGAAATCAGTCTCAGATCGATTTAATTTTCAGAAATCAAGTTATCCCTCGATTAGTTAAGGCAAAGATATTTCCCCTCTTACAAAGGACCCCTGTGGGAACTATGCAAAGGGCCATTCTCCTAACTGATTGATCCAACATGCTAATCTTCCTCATATCATGATACCAGATATGCAATAAATAAATAAATAAATCTTGTATGCATTGAGATCAATTTACTTCTGAGAGACTTTGGCAATTTTACCTGATACAGGAGACAGCATAGCAGCTGCCCAGTAGCCCAACTGTGGAGACACAAATGTCCAATACAGCTGATTTCCCTCCTTGCGAATGTGTCCAGTTCCATTCCGGATCCAAAGCCCTAAGAAGAGAATATATAACTGAATCTGAAATATCATATTTTTCAGAGTATAAGACACACCTTTTTACTTCCCCCCCCCCCCCCAAAATGAGGGTGAAAAGTTGGGTGTGTCACCCAGTCACCCCCACCCTTTGGCTGCCTCCCATCAATTTATCTCCTTGCATCAAACCAAGCAACAGATGATCAGTTTCCCAACTCTCAGCTGCAAAAAGGCAAATTGCTGGGAGGTAGAAGCAGAGACAGAATTTTACTTTCTTGTGCTAATCAGACTGCTGAAACTAGATGCAAGTAGGTAAGTTAATGCCTGTAGAACGTTCAAATTATTAGACTTATTTTTTAAAGATTGCTTTATTATTGTTCTAGATAACTTAACAAAATTAAGAAGCTTTTTAAAATGAATGCTTGATCTGAAGAGGCCTAGCTAGTGCTTTGTATCTTCTTTTAAATAGCAGAAAGCCTCATCGGTTTTAACAGTATAACCTGAAATGTAACAGCGTCCTGTTTTAGAATTAAGATAAGGCAACTAAATTAAACCCTGACTTAGTCATGTTTGGAGGAGTTGGTGTGACTATATTTAAGAAAACTGCTATATACTGCTATAATGTACATTTCTCCAATTCTTTGCTATTTCTATGGGTCAGGCACACATGCACAGAAATACACAGCAAACAGTAAATTGCTGGGAGGCAGCGGCAGATTTTTCCCCCTTGTTTTCCTCCCCCAAAACTATATCCTGATGCATCCTATACTCCAAAAAATATGGTAATTAAAAAGACCATTTGAATAACCTGAAAGAAAGCATTACTCACCAGCACTAACCCCTCATAATCAAAATTATTCAAGAGCATATGGGTAGATTGCAATATTGTAATCAATATGTGTATTGTGCCACACCTAGTATGTTTTCATGTAAACAAGAAACACAAGATTGGGATAGGGAATAGGCAACCTAAAAACATGATGTGGATCCCAAAACATGGACTCTCACTCCCTCTTCTCTGATGAAGAAGATGGTCTTGCTCTAGACCTCGCAGAGGATGAGGGCATTGCTCCCCATCTTCATTGGGGCTGTTCCATCTGAGCCTTTTCAAGTCACTCCTTTTAAGGCAAGAAATACTACAAACTACGTCGAGTCCGTGCTCTTCTGTTTCATGTTAGAATCCCTAGACTTTCTGTTCACAGAGCATACCCTAGAGGTCCAGGTCATGCCCTGCCCACAATTATTCATGGATGCTGTCCACATCCAGTGGAGCACTCCAGCCTCTGGACCCATCTCATCATCCAATGTTTGTCATTATTTCACTATTGAGTCTGAGTTGGTGCTTTCTCTCAAACCTCCATAGGTAGATGTTCCAGTATTGGTGCTCTTCTTGTCCAACAACTTGCTGAGTGATCTTGCAGAACTGTTATGACCAGAAGACAGACAGATGGCGCAAACCCCCCAAAAGAATCACCAGACAGCAGCCTGGGCAGTCCGGGCTTCAACCATTGCCTCTTTCTTCACTCAGACATCTCTCATTTGGCTCCAGGATCTCCAGGAGAGACAGCCCACCTCTGACACCAGAGCCCACCAGGACATTAATAATCTGGCTGCTGTCCAGTATTCAGCAGATGCCACTCTACAGTCAGCTAGGTTTCCTCCAGAGCCATGGGGGCATCAATCATGGCACGCAGAGCTACAATGGCTGTGCTCTTGGCAAGCTGACATTGGATACAAATGGCGCTTTGCCATGGCCTCCAGCTGTTCGGGGGAGCCTTGGACACAATCCTGGTTGAGCCCAGGGATAAGAGGAAAGTCCTTCCTTCCCCTTCCAGAAGGAGCTCCTTTTGCTGTGGGCCATACCCCATGCAGCCATTCCAAGCTCTAGACTCCTTCCTACCCCAAGGCTTCAGATCAGTATGGGGCTAGACAAAGGTTTCCCCAAGACAGGTAGAGGTAGGCAATCTAAGTGGCCCTTTTGAGGCGGAGGGTGTTCACGTCTTTCAGCAAACAAATTGAGTACACGGATGGGCCTCCCATTGGCAGACGACTGGCACTTTTTGCCAGCAGGTGAGAGAAAGTTATGTCCGATGTATGGTTTAGGGAGAAGGTGAAATTGGGCTTCTCCCCAGAATTTCTCTCCCCCCCTTTGAGGTTTTTCATTAGGTGTCACACAATCCTGACAAGCGAGTCCTCGTGCAAGCTGCCATCCAACATCTGCTGGACATACAAACTATCCAGCAGGTACCTGAGGACCAAATCAGGCAGAGGTTCTATTCCATTTTTTTTGTAGTTCCCAAATCCTCGGGAGGGTGGAGAGCTATTTGACCTAAAAAGGTTGAACTATCACATCAGATACAGACGGTTCAAAATGTTCTCACTTCAATCCATCTTGGTGTGCATCCAAAAGAGGGACCTCCTCGCTTCAATTGACTTGATGGGTGCCTACTTCCACATTCCTACTTCCAGCAATATTTGAGGTTCTGTTATGAGGGCATTCATTGCCAGTATTGAGTGTTACCATTTGGCCATTCTTTTGCCCCAGAGTTTTCACCAAGGTAGTGGCGGTGTCAGCAGCCCACCTCAGGTGCCTCCTCATGCATGTCCACTATTACCTGCATGATATTCTAATTTTCTCTTCCTCCATGCACCAAGCCATGCACGATCTCCTGGTTACCACTGACACCCTTAGACACTATGGGTTCTCCATTAACTGGAGAAAAGCCATCTCTCCCCCTGTACCCACCTTGGCGCCATTGTCAACTCTGCAGTGTAGGGCATATCTTTCCCAGGAGTGTCAAGACAGCATCCTTGGTGCCATTGTCAACTCTCTGCAGTGTGGGGTGTATTTTTCCCAGGAGTGTCAGGACAGCATCCGTGGTCTGGTTTCCTCAGTTATGTGGCAGCACAGGGTGCTCCTTTGATTGCTGTCAACACTCCTGGGTGTTCTGCCTGATGGGCCCGTCACACAAGGCAGTACACAAACACACACATACAGATTGAGGATTATGGAACACAAAATAATATTGCTATACAAATTGGCTGAAAGCTACAATGACAGCAGAAGAATGTTGGTTTTTGACCCAAAGGTCAGGGTTAATGGCCAAGCTGGCAACGAATGTCTCATTTATTTTATTTATTTATTATTTAGATTTGTATGCCGCCCCTCTCCGAAGACTCGGGGCGGCTCACAACAGAGTAAAACAAATCATAAATAATCCAAATAAGTTTAAAATATTTAAAGATTTTAAAAAAACCCATATACTAACAGACACACACACAAGCACACTCTCATACATGTATTGCTATGTCTTTTTGAGATGTTGTGAGCCGCCCCCTATGGAAACCCCTCGGAGATGGGCGGCATACAAATCCAATAAATGAATGAATGAATGAATGAATGAATGAATGAATAAATAAATAAATAAATAAATAAATAACCTCTCCAAGGTTCTTTGAGAATGCCTCCAAAATGGGTGCAGAAGTACTCAGTCGGTTGTTTTCAGAGCTATAGATTTTTCAAAGACAAGTGTCCAAAAACTGGGTTTAGTTGTCTCAAGACGCAAGGTGTCAGTTTAGGAACTCTGTGTCATTGTCCCTGTTAAACTGCAAATGATAACTCCCACAAGAGTTCTCCCACAAGACCTCCCCTTTTAAGCCTGCTGCAAGATTCCCGAATTGCTTCCAGCTGTGCTTTAAGATCCTTATCTGCGTCTGCGCAGCTGCTCCTGGTGTCTCATCATTCTGCGCACCCTGACATTGAGAATGGGGTCATTAATCACCCTCTCCTCATCTGACCCAGATGAGGCTCTAACTGGGGGTTCCACAGGCACTGAGGGGCCTCCACCTCTGCCTCTCCAGCACCTTCTGCTTCCATCTCTCCTTCCTCCTCACTGTCTGAATCCTCCGAGAGCCACACAGGTCTCTTATGCTCTGACGGACCTGGTTCATCCAGTTCAAAATCTGTGAGCAGAGGAGCTGGCCGTGAGCCAACCACAACACTGGGCAGGATGATTTCTTGGATCAATATTACATCTTGGACACACCTAAACTCCAGAAACTTGTAATGGTTTCTCTTACCATTCCAGAGATTGGAACAAACTTCTTCAACAGCCAGGGTCCTGATTCTCCTGGAGGTCTGTTGCTCCCTCCTCTAGTGGACATTGCCGGCCATCATGAAGGCTTGTCCTAGCGACAGATGCCAGTCTGTTGGGTTGGGAGGCCCACACCTCAATGGCCCAGGGTCGCTGGTTGGAAATAGGGTCGATGCTTAGTATCAATCAAATGGAGCTGCGCACTGTGTTTCTGGCCCCCTCAGCCATTGACATTAGGAGTGCATATTCTAGTCCTTACTGACAACGTACCAACAGGCAAAGTGGGAACATACCCTGATGGCAGAGGCCAGGACTCTGGGCAGTTGGGCAGAACAACATCTCCTCTCAATAACAGCCGAGTATATCTCTGGAGTATCCAACAGAATATCCAGAGATATTCAGGCAGAGTAGCACCTCCACCAGGACGTTTTCCACCAACTGTCAATGAAATTTGGCCAGCCACAGGTTGATCTCTTTGCCACTGTTGAGGTTTTTCACCAGGTTCAGACCGCAAGGGGTGGAAGGACTGACACCTTCCTCAGTGCCTGGTTGCCCAGCCTCCGCAATGCCTCTCCCCCCTTGTCTCTCCTTCCCAAAGTCATCAGGAAGGTCCTAGAGGAGAAGGCAGAGGTCCTACTCCTGGTCCCCTACTGGCCCAGGATGACCTTGTTTGTGGATTTGAGGTCATTGTCAGTACATCTGGCAAATCCCAATGATAAAATCTGTGCTCAGTCAGGAGGCAGTGGTCCATCCAGATCCCCAGTGGTTCCAACTGACCACCTGGCATTTGAGCAGGGTGCTCTGAGCAGTCACCAAATTCCTCCCAGGGTCATCAACACTACCCAGATCTTCAGGTCCTCAATCAAGTGTATCTACTTGGCATCATGGTTGACCTTTTGCAATTGGTGTGAGTGGGGTGACTATTCACTGCTCTACTTGTTGATGGCACAACTGCTGGTTTTCCTACAAGAGGAAACCAAACAACATCCAATGGCAGGTGGCAGCCCTTTCTTCCTCAACCTGCAGCTCGTTGGAATTTCTGTTGCATCATGCTGTCATATGCCACTTCATTTGAGGCGCCATCAACCTTTATCCCCCTGTTGTCCATAGGTTCCCCACATGGGACCTGATGAAGGTTCTGCACTTGTTGACAGGGCACCATACGAGCTGTTACATTCTGTTTCCGTTTGTTTTATTTCCTTTAAAGTAGCCTACTTGGTGGCGAACACTTTGGCCCACAGGATTTCAGAGATGGCTGTCCTTTCTGTCTGGAGGGACCTTTGCATTTTCCATTCTGATCAAGTTGTTTCCTGTCTAGATCCAACCTTTATTCCAGAGAAAAACTTCTGGTATTACTGGGCTATCCTCCCTATCTTTTGCCCTGATACGTCCCTAACTTTTGTCCTAATCCTCCCTAACTTTTGCCCTAATCCTTCCCGTCCCCTGGAGCGTCAATGGAATACCCTTGACATCCAGAGAACTCTCCATATCTATGTCAAACACAGAGAGCCACTGAGAAAGACTGAGGCCCTCTTCATCTCCTTCCATCCGACCTCTTTAGGCCAAAAGGTGACTACATCCACAGCTGGCCAGTGATATGCAGTACTATTGTGAAGGCATATAAATTGTTGGCTTTACCATGTCCATTGGAGGTGATGGTGCATTCTACACGCAGTGCGGCAGTCTCAGCTGCCTGGACTACCCAGGTTTTCCTAGAGGAACTAGTCTTCTCCATCATCCTTTGTTCTTCATTACAAAATTGATGTTTTTGCTTCAGCGGATGCAGCCTTTGGTTGCAGGCAGTGATGGGCTGACAAAATTTTTACTGCCACACTCTTGGTGTGGCTTATTTTGTGGGTTTGACTTGATGGTCCTGTGACCGGGTAAGAATGGCTTGCGGGCATGTGACCAGGTGGAGTAGCTTGAAAATCATGTGACCAGGGGTGGCTTAAAGGTCATGTGATTGGGTGGGAGTGGCTTGCTGACCAAAATAAGTTTTCAAATAGGTGCTTGGACTTTTTTTCCAGTTGATTTGAATAGCCACAAAAAGGACAATTGATAGACCGCATTATTTGTTGAGGAGTAGAATAACATTTTAAGGTTTTGTACTGAACCCGCAAAGTTCAGTATGATAACAGATTAGGCAAGTAGCTCAATTTTGTTTAATTGCTATAAAAGTTCAGTTCTAAATAATGATTAAAATGATTAAAGCGTTTATGGCTAAAAATATACTATTTAATTATTTCCTATTTTAAAAGTAACTAAGGATCATACTAAGGTACTAGAAAAGGAAGGACAAAAAACTATTAAGTATTCAATAAATAGTGCATAAACTTACTACCCTCACTGCGTTTCCCCCCAAGGGGGCAGCAGCCCATTACTGGTTGCAGGGTCCTCCAAAAAGTTCTTCCACCAAATGGCTGGGGACCCTCAGAGGTCCTCCCATGGGGCACTTAGCTTTGGCATGTCCCTTAATGGATGATATAATTGGCCTTACCTGATACGCTCCTTCTCGTAGGGTGGAACTGTCATCCAGCCCCACCCATTGACTATCTGGTCCACTTGGATGGCCTTTTTTTTGTTTCCAGAGACACATTATTTTGAGCAAACTGACTGAGTACTCTTCCTGATGACCACACCTTGAGTCTGTGCTTTCTCTTCATCAAAAGCAGGCCTTAGAGACAGAGGTGGACCTTTTTAACAGACTCAGTCCTCTTTGGCTGAAGGACGAGATCAACCCATCATGGATGATAGCGTCACCCTACGAAAAGGAGCGTATTAGGACCAATGCCCCATCACTCACTGTGCTTCCTGCCAAAGCCTTGTTTTTACAAACAGTATTGTTCCTTGCTTCATAAGCTTGGAATTATTTGATACAATAATGGCCCAAACATTAAAAATATGATTCACAAGCATTCCATCACTCACCGGTCTTGAGGTCAAAGCGCCAGGCTGGCACACTGGTACTTGCTACAGCAGGTGTGTCCAGGGGCAGTGGGATGGAGAGGTGGACTGTGCCAGAAAGCTGGACTTCCGTGCTATTTGCAGTGAAGAGGTGAACGCTGACTGCAACAATAGGCACCAACTCCAACCACATATTACTAGCTGTACAAAGAGAATTAAGAAATAATAACTCTCACATCCCCAGTGGCCCCACAGCTACATATACATTGGATATGCATTTTTAAGAAACGAAATCCAAAAGATACTATTCTGTGTGCAGAGTAGTGTATGAATTGTAGATTAAAAGGATTTTTAATTATAATTATGTACAGTATTGTTAAATTACAGAGCTTCTCTACAAAAATATTGGGGGGGGGGGGGAAGGCATGGAATTCAGAGGGAAGGGAAGTTTCTTTGTTCTCAGCAAACACTGCAGGAATGGGGCACTTAACAAAACAAATTTCATGTGACCGGGCTAAAGATTGAAGTCTAAACTACAGAATGTTGGCAAAGTTGGAAGATAACATTTAGTTAACTGCATGACAGTTAATTTATTGTGTTAGCTTGATGGATATGTGCTCATTCAGATTTTTATAGATTGCTGAATGCTGGGTTTCAACCTCATGTAATTGATAGCAATTACATTATTCTTTCAAGTCTTTACTTTGTTTCTTATATCCCCATTTGGGACTGGTGATAGATTACAATTTATTTAATATAATAACCTATTCCAAAGGGATTTGATATTCTGTTCCATATTCCAGGTGACATTGGGGAATGTTCCTATTCAAGGACAGAGGATGCTCAGTTGGAACTCTGTAGCTGAACATCCCAAACATATAAAGCAGTGTTTCCCAACCTTGGCAACTTGAAGATATTTGGACTTCAACTCCCAGAATTCCCCAGCCAGCGAATGCTGCCTGGGGAATTCTGGGAGTTGAAGTCCAGATATCTTCAAGTTGCCAAGGTTGGGAAACACTGATATAAAGGATATGAAAATAAAGAAGGCTTCAACAGACAGGGGTTGATACTAGTAACAAATATTTCCTTCTCCCATCCTCAATACAATAACAATAAACTAGTTAAATACATATTTCATATCTCCAAAGCTGTAATATAATGGGTAACTTTAATGCTCCACCCCTCCCTATCCCACATTCCATGATGGCCCCTTACCACTGCCATTACTTTCAGCCCCGATGAAGGACGGGAACCCTCTCATGTCTGGCCCACCACTGGCGGCAGTCAAAGTGGCTGAAAGCTGGCTGTAGGTGGAACTGCGGGACAGGCGAGCAGATTTGCGCTGGAACTGTGCCCATGGCTGGCTCTTAGCTCCTGCAATGATCAATACTTAAATCTTCTGATCTAACTGGGCAGTATTCATAAAAGACCATAGAATCCTTTGTTTTTGGTTCTGTGCCTTAACACATAAATTTGCAATGCAATAACTCAAGTAAGTATCCATAAATGTGTGGTCATTAGCTATAAGATGCAGCCTTAATAAAATATCTATCTATCTATCTATCTATCTATCTATCTATCTATCTATCTATCTATCTATCTATCTTTCTTTCTTTCTTTCTTTCTTTCTTTCTTTCTTTCTTTCTTTCGGACTTCTAGGCCGCCCTTCTCCATAGTCCTCCCCCCCAACACATAACCCCTATGTGTTGAAAGAAATCGGTTATTTATATGATGGTCATATAAAATTGTTCGGCCTTTTTGAACTAAATGTGTATATGATCTTATAAAATTGTTCAGCTTTTAAAACTAAATTTGTACAAAAAAGAATAGATTATGACCAGGTCATAATATTAGATCCCAAGTTGCTCTTACTAAGTTTTTTTGATAATCCAAATAACACCTTGAAACATAAAGATTTGATAGTTTTCTTATTGCTTGCAGCCAGGCAGGTAATAACAAGGTCCTGGAAAACAGGAAAGGCTTTGAATAGTTCCATATGCTTTAATGGCAAAGATGACAACAAAGGTGGTAATATCATGATAATACAGATGACACCTGAAAGTCATAACAGCTCCACTGATATAGACCCCTTGTACAAGCAGTCCTCGAATTACAACCATAATTGAATCCACATTTTCTGTTGCTAAGTAAAATATGTGTAACTCTCTGTTAAAGTACTGAAGTTTGCAGATGACACTATGGTCATTGGCCTTATTCAAGATGGTAATCAGTCTGCATATATTTGGGAAATTGAATAACTGGCCCTGTGATGTAGGCATAATAATCTAGACCTTAATATGCTTAAAACTATGGAAATGAGAGTGTAATTTAGAAGGAGCCCTTCTATTTTACCACTTCTTACCATATTTGACAGCATAGTATTAACACCAGAGTCCTTCACATTTTGGGGTTCTATAATCTCCCAGTACTTGAAATGGGCACTTAACATTAGAACCATCATTAAAAAGGCACAACAAAGAATGTTCTTCCTGTGTCAGCTCAGGAAGGTCAGACTGCCCCAGGAGCTGTTGATAAAAGTTTTACAGAGAATTATTGAGTCTGTCATTTGTACTTCTAGAATCGTTTGGTTTGGTTCAGAAACCAAGCAGAAAAAATACAGGCTCCAGTGGATAGCGAAGATTGCAGAAAAAAATATCTGCAATCAGCCTGCCTCCCATAGAAGATCTGCATATTGCTCCAGTCAGAACATATCTGCAGACCAGAGGTGGGTTCCTCCTGGTGCGGACTGATTTGCCAGAACTGGTAGCCACCTGCATAAGCTCCACCATCTTTTTAAAAAAACATTTCCCCCCCAGTTTATTTATTTATTCTTCTGCACATGTGCAGAAGCAGAATTTCCAGCACTGTGCATATGTGGTTTAAAAAAAAATCAGAGGGTTTTGCACTGCGTAAAGTGAATTGGCAGTGAGGTAAGTTGGAACCCATCCCTGCTGCAGACCCCTCACATCCTAGATATAAATTGTTTCAACTCCTCTCCTCAGACATCGCTGGCCAAAATAACTAGACACTGAGATACAGTGATACCTCATCTTACGAACTTAATTGGTTCCGAGATGAGGTTTGTAAGGTGAAAGGTTTGTAAGACGAAACAATATTTCCCATAGGAATCAATGGAAAAGCGATTAATGCGTGCAAGCCCAAAACTCACCCCTTTTGCCATTCGAAGCGCCCGTTTTTGTGCTGCTGGAATTCCCCTGAGGCTCCCCTCCATGGGAAACCCCACCTCCGGACTTCCGTGTTTTTGTGATGCTGCAGGGGAATCCCAGCAGTGCAAAAACGGGTGCTTTGCTGGCAACGGAAGTCCGGAGGTGGGGTTTCCCAGCAAGGGGAGCCTCAGTGAAATTGCAGTCCTCAAAACCCCACCCCTGGACTTCCGTGTTTTTGTGATGCTGCGATTTTGCTGAGGCTCCCCTCGCTGGGAAACCCCACCTCCGGACTTCCGTTGCCAATGAAGCACCCGTTTTTGCGCTGTTGGGATTCCCCTGCAGCATCGTAAAAAACATGGACGTCCAGAGGTGGTGTTTCCCATGGAGGGGGGCCTCAGGGCAATCCCAGCAGCACAAAAATGGGCGCTTCACTGGCAACAGAAGTCCAGAGGCGGGGCATCCCAGTGGCGGCGGTTTGAGTTTGTAAGGTGAAAATAATTTGGAAGAAGAGGCAAAAAATTCTTAAACCCCAGGTTTATATCTCGAAAAGTTTGTATGACGAGGGGTTTGTAAGACGATGTATCACTGTATTTTCCTCCCTAAAGCCATCATTGTGTTCAACACAATTATTTCTCCTTCTTCTTATTTTCTTTATTTCTCCTTATTATCATACTGTTGCTTTGCATGTACATTGAGAGCTTCTGCACAAGAGACAAATGTGTTTAATCACACCTGGCCAAATAAAGTATTCTATTTTAACTTTGCTTGCTTTAAATGTATCAATTACATACAACAAATCTATATTAATTGTCTACCACCATTTTCCAGATTCTTAGATAATTTAATTAAATAAGGCTATATGTATTTTATTTGTATACATGAACCCATCATAAAAAACTGCAGTGGTTCTCAAACTTTGTAATATGATTTCCTGAAGTGACAAATCAATTATATCTTCCCCACAAATAAAATCAATAATTGTCAGGATCGAGCAAGAAATTAGTGTATCACTTTTCAATTGAAATTTGAAATCAAATTTAAAATTGTCATTTAATACAAAGGATGAGCTACTTTATTTTTGCATTATTTCTGAAATACAGAGACTTTATATGAAAGTATAGCTAAGCTGTATGTTTCAATGAGTCCCTTAGACTAGTGCTCAAAAGATGATACAGCCTCCTTGACCTATGACCATAATTGAGCCCAAAATTTCTGTTGCTAAGTAAGACAGTTTTACCCCATTTTGCCCCATTTTATCATCTTTCTTGTCACAGTTGTTAACTGAATCACTGAATAGTAACACATTGTTAAGTGAAATCCATTGACTTTACTTGTCAGATGGTCACAACTGCAACCATCATAAATATGAGCCAGTTGCCAAGTGTCCAAATTTTGATCATGGGACCATAGGGACACTGTACAATGGTTGTAAGTGAGACCACCAGACATAAGTCATCTTGTTTTCAGGGCCATTGTAACTTTGAATGGTCACTAAATGTAGGGTGGTAAGTTGAGGGCTAATTGTAAGTTAGTTGTAAGTTAAA
This sequence comes from Erythrolamprus reginae, assembly GCF_031021105.1. NCBI lineage: Eukaryota > Metazoa > Chordata > Lepidosauria > Squamata > Dipsadidae > Erythrolamprus > Erythrolamprus reginae. Next base: position 99,672,938 of record NC_091963.1, on the reverse strand, counting down.
CATTAATTTCTCTGCAAATTGGAACAGAAGCTTATGTGCAATTATTTACAGATTCAAAATAAGAACATAGCAGATGCAGAGGTTCCAGTACTCTTCCAATTGATCCAGCGTTACAGTATTTACCCCCATAAAGTTGTCAATAAAATCCATAAAAGTTATAGATCTAATTAGCCGGGAGAAGACAGTTCCACAAATTAATGAATATTTGAGTCTTCCAACCTTTAAGTTTTACTTTTAACAACAACCATAGGGCCCTTCAAAGGATAAGTAGTGAAGAACAAGATAAATCAGTCTTACAAACTAGACAGCTTTAAAAACATCTAAATATTCCTGCTAACAATTTCAACTGTGAGAAATTAAAATTATTGAAGGAAGTGAAGAAAATTTCAGAAGACCAGAAATTACTGCAGGAAATCCAGAAGAACATAAGAAACCTCTACTAGACCTGCTCCCAAACTGATCAACAGAACCTGCAGATCACTGTAAATGACTTGCTGAATAGTTTAACTCAGGGGTGTCAAAATCAAGGCCCGTGGACTGGGTGCTTAGATCTGGCCCGTGGTGCCTCTGTTAGCATTGTCTTTGGTCACAACGGCCTCCTGAAGCCCTCTGCCAGCAAAATTGGAGGTTGGGAGTGCACGCAGCCCTCCAAGGTCTGCTTTTGTCGCCAGAAGACTAGCAAAACAAACTAAAAGCAAAACAAAAGGAGAAATGTTGCCCCTTTTCTATTAGAGCATCCAAGACAGAAAAAGAGAAAGAGGGGGAAAAAACAGAAAGAAAAAGAAGGGAAGACGGGAATAAAGAAAGAAAAAGAAAGAAAGAAAGAGGGGAAGGAAGAAGAATGAAGTGTAAAAAAGAAGAAAAGGAAGGAAGGTTGGTTTAGCTTGTTTAGCATTGGGCCACCAGCAGCCTTGCTGCTCTTTCACCATTCTCTTGTCTCCTCCTGACCTCTCCTGGTGGTCTCCCATCTTATTGCTGAGGATGCTTTGGTTACAAAGCCGTGTCTCATTGCATGGAGAGGGAGTGGGCCTCCTTTTGACTGCCCCTACCATGAGCAACCTGGGCAGAGTGAGCAAGAATAACAGCATCAGCCTTGAAGAGGAGGTGAGCGCAGCCAGGCACCCCCTTGGGAAAGTGGAGCTGGGCTGGGTTGGGCTGTGGAATCCAGGTGCCTTTGAAGTTCGAAGGCCAGGCTGGGTGCTAGAGCTTTGGACAGCCTGCACCACTGTCTGAGAGTCCCTTGCATGGCCTGAAAGGGATGGTGAGGGTCCTTTGGAGGACAAGGGTCTTGCATTCTCCCTGGTCTCGCCTTCCTCCACTGGAGACAATGGATCCCCCCAGCCCTGCCCAGGCTCCCATGGGTGAACACATGCACAATGTCAAGCTGGTCACGCCTACTCCAGACACACCCATCCCAGCTGCCCAAGGTCAAACCCAACCCTGATGTGTCCCTCAATGCAATTAAGTTTGACGCCCCTGGTTGAACTGAAGTAGTTGCCCGCAAGTCCAATCTGATACAACATGATCCACATGATAAAAAGAAAGCTATTCTCTGACCTCGTCCTGAAAAATCATCATATAAAGCACACCAAAGAAAAGCTTGTTAAGCCTGAATTACTTAGACTGAAGTGATTTGCAGAGAAACAAAAAACTGTTCAACCATAACAGAAAGCTTTTAAATAAATGAATACCTAAAGGGTACCTAAATTTCTCCAATGACATTCACTATTTTTTTAAAAAAAATTGTATCTATAACTACACATAAATAGTAAGCATGCATTCAAATTTGCAGAAAGAAAACGTATTTACCTCTGCATGATGGAGAGTGAATGCAAGTCTGTTCATTTTGTGATTAATTGAAACATACAGCTTAAACAAACTAACATTTGCATATATTGTACCATTTTCAAACAGCCATCCCACATTTATTTCTAATCAGTATTTAATAAGCAGCAACTATACAAAAGTATTACATACACAAATTAATTGTTAAAGATGGGATCATATGGTATACTAATAAATTGTTTTTTGTTTTGTTGTATGGGTTCATTTGGTTCATTGTTTCAAAATTAAGGAGAGATATTGTCAGGAATTTTATTTCAAAGCCGTGTCAGAAGACATATCAATGAATTGCTCAATTTCACTAGTAGCAAGTGCACAAGCTAAGCACTGAATGGATTCACTAACTTCATTAACACACGTATTTCTACAGACTAGAGGTTTGCTACATGCCACATTGCTAGAAATGCTGGAGGCCAATGAATACGTTCAAGAAAAATCAAATCCAGTTATCTATTAGTATTAATTTTAAATAGAAATTCTGAAAGCACACAACACCCTCATTTTATTATCCCCCACTTACCAGTATTCTTATCATATCGGCTCCTGACTCTATCAGGACATTGAGAAGGTTTCAACTCATTTGCTTATGATTTTAGCAAAGGGCCAATTCGCTTCTCCCATTGCTTAACCCCGAATGAACAACTCACATCTTAAAGATTTCTATCCCCAAAGTCTCTGCAAAAGCACTTGAACTAATTCTTTTTTGTACAAGTTGATATTAAGTTGCCATGGAGGTACAGAACTTGTAGAGATTAAGAGCCTGGACTCCATCATATTTTCTATTGTCCAGCAAGTTCTTAACAAATATAAACAGTATTAAGAACTTGCTTAAAACTTCAGTGACCTAATCTGGGGCTCAGAATCACAACTTCTACATCCCAACAATGATGTATTCTACCGACTGAGAACCTTTGCTTTAGATCACCATTTAATAATAGGGCCCAGGAATTGCAGTAGCCTATTCTGCAGTTATTTGCAGAATACATTTTCCCTGCTCCAGAAAACAATATTTCAATTAGGTGGAATCCAGTGCAAAGACTGAATGCCCTACTTTCTTTTTGGACATAATGGATCTTGGGACCTACCTGGAGAACCAACAAGGATTTGTATCAAGTCATCATAAAGGATAAGTGTTGCAGGACGCTCTGGAAGCAGATAGAGACTTACAGAAGCATAGACTGCAAGGGAAAAAAAACCTGAATTAATATAAAACTACCTTTTCCTTTGACGGAGATAACGACTAATTCTAACATACAACCTATCTTTTGAGGCACAGAACAAGTAAGGGATTTTCACTGGGGGCAGATGGCAAAAAGGAAGTCTGACTAAAAATTTGGGGGATTGTACATGCTTTTCTGGATTGGTGGCTTTAATAGAAACATAGAAGATTGACGGAAGAAAAAGACCTCCTGGTCCATCTAGTCTGCCCTTATACTATTTCCTGTATTTTATCTTAGGATGGATATATGTTTATCCCAGGCATGTTTAAATTCAATTACTTTGTTCTTATGTTCACTGAATCTTTTGCAATAGCTCAACTGAATTCTTACTATGAAAACAGTGGATTGAACATCCAAATTTACAAAATACAATCTGTAGCTTCAAGCTGCTAACTGCCTTTCATTTCCTTTGACTACAATCCTTATGAGCAATAATTCAAAATCAGGGACATTCAGGAAGGAAAGGAAAGTCAATGATGCCAAAAAGTAGGAACAAAATAATACCCCCTCCCACTACCTTTTAAGCACACTGTACTATGTGAAATGTGGCCCAGCTTCTATTGTTCTGTTGTGACTCTCATTCTGATACTGTTGTCAAACAATATAGCTGCTCTAATCTAAATGCAAAGCACAAGTTCAAATATCACAGCAAATATTAATTTTATTTCCAATGAAACTAGGATGATAACCAGCTCTGATCATCCCCAGTTTTGGTTTGCTATCCACATCATGCTACTAATTCAAACATGTTTAAATAAGACATATTTTAAAACAAGGTTTGATTTAAAAGCTAACTGAAGCATTATGTTTATCCATCTCTTTTGCTAGTATTTATCAATAGGAAAGTTTGGTATTCTCTTTTTCCTTAAATAAATTTTCTCAGTCTAATAAATTATTTATAAATCTAATAACTGAAAATTATTTACTGAGCCTGTAATCTGATGGTAAAGGGAAACGTAATATAAATATAGTGAAAGAGCAGGACTATTCATTAAATCTACAATAGGTTCTGAATATTCTACTCAAGTAGAGCAAATCCATAATGAGTCAGCCTGGATTTTAATCAAAATTTGCAAATGTGTTTTAAAACTCTGATTCAAATGATTTCCTCAATAATGTTACCTATTTACCTATTTTTTCTGGTTTTACTCTGCTACTATGAATGGCTTAAAACCCATTCTCAATAGACTACCCATTCTCAATAGACTACGATGATGATTGGATGATTCCATACCATGCTAAAATCACAAGGAGAGTGAAATAACTTTGGCAGAACTTAACTTTAATCTCAATGCAGATATACCGCATATATACATATGCAGATATGTACTATCCATAAGTAGAGCTGAAGCAAAACAGAAAAGTGAAACTTGAATTAGGAAAAGAGGAGGGAAAAATGAGTTACCTTACAAGTTAACACTGATTTCTTATAGTTTTCTTTCTGTCAAATTTCACTACTGAGGACACTTAGAACCTTATCTTTGACCCTGCTGTTTTGTTAAAATATGTGATCCATATTTGCATGCAAAAGAGCCAAAATATCAAAGAATTTGTCTCTTAGCTTCTAAAAAAAAAAGCAATGTCAGAAGTTTCAATTCAAATTTCGATAAGATAGATGTCAACTTATAATTATTGGAATAAGCCAAATAGGAGTAAACAATTTCACAGTTTATTTGTGGCAAATGAGGATTCCTGCAATATTATCCATACAAACACAGACAGGAGTAACATAATAAATAATAGCTACTGTGTTTCCCCGATAGTAAGACCCCCCCGATTGTAAGACATATGGGGGGTTTCAGGGGGGTCGGCTAATATAAGCCATACCCCGAAAGTAAGACATATGTCTTACTTTCAGGGAAACACGGTACTAAAAGCGAGGGAGGCGTTGTAGCAGTTCGCGGCGCCCTGGCGGCGGTTCCCTCCGCTTTGACGGCGCTGGTCCGCTCGCTCGTCCCCGCAACCGACCCGTTTCCCCGACACGCGTCTGGAGGGGAGGAGCCGCTCTGCGCAGTTGGGCAGCCCTGCCTGCCGGAAAGGAGGCGGGCGAAGGAGGGCGCAGCTCCGCCCGCCCGCTCGGCTCGCTTCTACAACTTCGGACCAGCGCCGTCCTTCGCCTCGCATTTCCGGGTTGGCAAGCCTGGATTGTTTTTCCTGCGAGCGCTGGTCCCCGCTAAGCCTTCTGCGCCTGACTCGGCGAGGCGAGAGGGAAGAAGGAGAAGCGCAAGTGGATGCGGAGCGAAGGACGGATAAATGCCTCCCGGGCACTCCGCATCCACTTGCGCTTCTCCTTCTTCCCTCTCGCCTCGCCGAGTCAGGCGCAGAAGGCGTAGCGGGGACCAGCGCTCGCAGGAAAAACAATCCAGGCTCGCCAACCCAGAAATGCGAGGCGAAGGACGGCGCTGGTCCGAAGTTGTAGAAGCGAGCCAAGCGGGCGGCCGGAGCTGCGCCCTCCTTCGCCCGCCTCCTTTCCGGCAGGCAGGGCTGCCCAACTGCGCAGAGCGGCTCCTCCCCTCCAGACGCGTGTCGGGGAAGCGGTCGGTTGCGGGGACGAGCGAGTGGACCAGCGCCGTCAAAGCGGAGGGAACCGCCGCCAGGGCTGCTGCTGCGCTGCCGAGCAGATCAGCTGCTGGGCGGCCGAAGAAACCTTCCCTGGGTCTTCCCGACTTCACCCTGTCAATTTGGTGAGTGGAGGCGGGAAACGGCGGGGGGGGGGGTATGTAAGACATACCCCGAAAGTAAGACCTAATGGGGCTTTTGGGGGTAAAAAGAAAGTAAGACACTGTCTTACTATCGGGGAAACACGGTATCAGTGCAATCTCAGTTCCAGTTATATTCAATCTCATCTCTACAGAAAAATATCTGCTTTCTAAGCAGACCTGCATCTTCAATTGCATCTGAGATAGTTCTCCTTTCATTTGATCAAATCTCAAATATTAAAGACTGAACCTTTCAACATTCTTTCAAAACAGAAACCAGAATCACAAGGTCCAACCAGATACCAATATTAGTATTAAGTTACTGAGATATTCAGAAATAGCAAAATTGCAATTTCAATATAATAATTAAACTTCTAATTGAATAGGATTTAAATAATAAGAACCACATAGACACAGCTGGAATTGAAGAGCCATCATTTTCCCATTATCTTTTCCAGAAAGCGACAGCTTTAGACTACCTTATGATTTCGCACAACTCTTGGACCTTACAAAATATCTTTAATGCGATCTTAAGGAGGCACTGATGTAACACAAATTTTGTTCCAGCTTTTAAATGTTATATTCCAATTGCTTACATTCATCATAAACTTCACTTTTGCGACCACGGCAATGAAAATTATGCATTTTTACTATAGAAACAGACAATTTTGCATCTTCTCATTTATACAGTCAGACTAAGAGCACTACTGTATATGCATTGCAAATTTACACAGATTAGCAAAAACTGTTCAGAAGTGTGCAGTTTTCCGAGATTTACGACTACACTGCAAATCAGTTTCACGAATCAATCCCCAAATATAGTTGCCCGTCATGTTTTCGTTATATTGCCCTTGGTTCAAAGTTCAAAGTTCATAATGTCCTAGTGAAAGCGCTCGCCTTGCTCCTCTTAATATGCTCCCATGTTCTCTTTGAACTTATCAAGATGATAAGTTCATCTTGGATATGGATTTTGAGTGACATCCTGCAGCCCATTGCAGCATAATTCTTTATCAGAGTCTGAACTTCCTCTGATTTGTAACTTGGACGCTTTCATCTAATAAGTTCCATTGCTTAAGCCTTGATGTCAGAAGCTCAGTGTTGGACTTGCTGAGATCAAGATCTCTGATCAGATCGTTGAGGTCTTTTTGGTTAGGGTAGTATGGCTTCCGCTCCTCATCTGCATAGGAAGAGAAATCGTGATCTTCAACATCTTCCTCGGTGTCTGACCTGCTGCTTTCTTTTGAAGGTGGTGTAGCTGTCTGGAGGTGTTGGTACAGGAAGTTCAGGGCAGTGTAGTACTGGGGCAATAGATGAAGGAATGTCAGGATACGTTACAGGTGGTGCATTTTTGCCAGTGCCACGTTTGGAAGGGTCCACCATTCAGAAGTAGCAGTCGGTTCACGCCAAATTCTTGTGATAGCAAAATGCATGGCTCTCTTCTCTCCCCTAAGCAAACAAAATAAAATTTGGATTGAGACTTTGATTTAGGCCTATTTCACACTAATGACTAGTGATATTTACAATATTAACACAGTTAATCTACTATTTAAGAGAGTAGCATTTATCCACTTACCTTCAAGAGTTTTCTTGCAGTGCTCACATGTGAAATGAGGAGCCCATGGTTTGTCTTGGTCACCAACAGGCATGCCAAAGTATGCTTTGTAGGCCTCACACGTCTTAGCAGATGCTTCCACAGAGTACTTTTTCACTCTTGTCTTTATAAACTGGCCACATACATAGCAAAATGTGTCTGCTGGATGTATGCAACCTCTTGATGCCATCTAAATTGACTAAGTTGCTCTGTACTGTAAGGAAAAAAGATGTCTCTCCAAACTTGATAAAAATGGTCTTTATTCCATGCAGTATTAAAGTATAAGAGTGTACTGAGAATTCAGCAGAGGAAAATTGATCACCCGGTACCAGAGTAACACACAATATATACATTTACATTCCTAAGTTCCTCCTGTAATGGGTGTGGGGTGAAGTGTGAATATTGATGTTATCAGAATCTGAATAGATATTGAATTCACACCTGTCTGTCTAGGTCAATTCCCCTTTGTCTGTGATGGCCATTGCCCACATACTATGCAATCCCAATCAATTAGATCCTGTCTCTCAGGAAGGGCTATATGGGCCCTATATAACTGTAGTTATACAGCTACCTACAATTCTGTACAGTCCAATACAGCTACCTACAATTCTGTACAGTCCTAGAAAGTTCTAGATAATTCTGGACAGTTCTAGAAACTTCTTGATAGTTCTCACAATTCCAGAAGCTTCTTAAGTACTTGAAATATTGCGAATATCCTTAAAAATAGATCAATTTCAAAATATCATTGTGCTGACCACAAAAGCAAAGTTTACAGGGAATAATAACTTTTTTCTATCCATTTAAGGTACAAACAATCAGGAAAACACACTTAACAACTGGGAACAATTTTTTTTTTGAAAATTGTTACATGGTGTGATTATTGGAGCAGAATTTCTTTCATAACATTAATACATTTTATGTTCTACAAGTTGAAAATAATTCATATTTGCAAGATTGCTGAAATTCGATCAGTACATCATTCAACCTTAGATGGAACTGATTGAATTTAACCATGCTTAACAAACAAAGAAATATAGTCATCTCTCTATAGGAATTTAAATGGACTCTATTTCTAGATCAGTTTGTCTCAATAATTCCTTGATTTCTAATTCCCAAGACCAGGGTTAAATTCTTTGTCAGTTTCTCCTATCTTGTACCAGTCACCAATTTGAGACCAATCAGGGATTATTCTGTTCCTGAGAAAAACCACACGTCACATTCACTATGCAGTATCATCTCCATACAAATAGCTAAATCTAGTATGGCTATATGCATGGAGCCAGATGCCAGGTAGGATATGGTCTTCATGAAAGATATAACATCCAAAGATGCTCTTGATTGGGCAAAGTGGACACTGAAATTCACTGACAAGGAGCCTAGGGCAAACCAACTTCAGATCAGGTTAGTATGTATGGTACATAACAATATTCCTACACAATCCCAGCCACCCAAATACAGGGAGCAAGGAGTTAAAATTGGCAGACTATCAGATGCTAGAACTAAGTAATGACCGAGATGTCCAAAGAACATGGACACTTCATTCACACACCCTCCAATCCTACCCTTTGAGAAAACTGCTGGGGGGGGAAACTGAAGACCAATATCCAATCATTATAAGAAGCAAAATGAAGTCTAGATTAAGTTTTGTAACATCTAAGTAAGGTTCCTTTTTCTTATATTAAGACACTTTTCATCCAGCTTTTTGAAGACACAAACCAGTGAAGGGCTGCAAATTTTTTTACTATCACACTGTGGCCATGACTTATTTTGTGGGTATGGCTTGCCGGCCATGTGACCAAGTGGAAATGGCTTGACAATCATGTGACCAGGGGTGGCTTAAAGATCATGTGACTGGCTTAAAGGTGGTCAACTCGACATCACCTATGTCAAGGGTTTGGGTTAGGGTTAGGTGCCTAGCCTCTCCTCTCCTCAAAGAGTCACAATTTCCTTATCTATTTACTATTACTGAACATCCAAAATATACTATTTAATTCTATGTATATATGCCATATGTGCACATACATATTATACACAAGCACACAAAAATATACATTGTCAACTATATAAACTGTACATGTATATTCATACACATACACACACACACACAGCTCTTCTAAAATTATACACATTTAACCTCATTTACTACAATAGGAAAAACATACCCAGAGCCCAGAAGGGAAAAAAGAGGGTTCTAGGTACTTGACCATACCTGTAGGAGCCCATCACTGATGCATGTTGAGATGAAATTCATGCAATTCAGTGGAATCTAACTTTGCAGTACTGAACTGGCCAAAATTCTGAGATGATGCCAGAATTTAGTACTTTAGTACTCTTATTTTACTAAAGATGCATGTATGCCACATTCATATATTTCCTAAATTTTTGAATTTTTGGATTTTCTTGCAACACTGGAAAGTATTTTGATAAAAGGTGCATCTTTATCCACCTTGAGGTGCCCATCACGCCCATGTCTTTCAACCAGTTTCCCAATCACCAGGTACTTTAACCAACAGTTGCCAATACTCACGTGGTAGTTTGTTGACACGCCAAGGAACAGAGTTTGTAACAAAGCCATGCTTGGAGGCCATAACAAGGACCCAGGTGCCCAAACGATAACTGATGGGGAGCATACTGATACCCTCATGGTCAGTAGTGCCTGAAGCCAAAGATGTTTGGTTGCCATACACTTCCACAGCTGCCTGGGAAAGTGGGGATAAATCGCCATTTTCGTAGACCTGGATTTTGATCACCACTTCTGCAGGAAAGAGAGAGAGAGAGAGCATAGAAAAGTACATATTAGGATACAAATCTTCCTCCAACTATTCCATGATTTGAATATTCATGCATTTTTATTATTCTTTTTAATCACCGTTGGTAATTGTATTGCCAAATCCAATTGTGTTAGAGATATAGCAAACATGCAATTAATATGGGACAATCAATTTCCATTCCTCCTCTAAAGCCTTTATACAGTATTCTACTTCCTTTCTACATACGGAATTTTATCTGTTTTTTTAAAGTTCCTTCCTATTTGGTTACTCAATAGCAATATAATAAATCATCTGCTTATCTAGGGTTTGACAACAATTTTTCTATTGTTTCTAAGACCAAATAGATTTTTTTCTCAGACAATACAATATCTTGCTCCCCCCTCCCCCCCGCCCCAGCATTTTGTGTCTGACATTTAAATTCTTTTGGAGCATCACAAGAAATTAGGTTTTGGTTTATACATTGTCATTCTCATAAACAAGCAATTTATAGTTAGAATGGACTTTCTTTTGCCTCCAATTCTGAGTCTCATTTTTGGAGCATTTCTGTTAAAAGAGAGGTTTAATTTAGTAAATACCATATTTTTCGGACTATAGAACGCACTGGTTTATAAGACACACCAAGATTTTGAAGAAGTAAGAAAAAAACTTTTTTTGGTCCCCCTTCCACCTCCAAACCCCCTGGAGTACTTTGCAAACCTCCCAAACTCTATGCACACCTTGTTTTTGTGGGGAAAAAGGGCTGTTTTACACTAATTGTTCATAAAAACAGGGGTATTTTGCCCTTCTCCCCCCAGCTGCCAGGAGCGCTTTGCAGACCTCCTAAACCTTCTGGGCACCCGTGTTTGCATGGAAGTAAAAAATAGCTGTATTTAGTGTATAAGATGCACCACCATTTCCACTCTCTTTTTTTGGGGGGGGGGACAACTTATACTCTGAAAAATATGGTAAATTTCTCCACAAACTCAAGAAGGGGAAAAGTGCTTATAATACTTGAGCCCAAACCAGTGGATTTTCTAAGGCTCCTTGCTTTCCATGCCCTTAACATAATAAAGAACTTACATAAAAGAAAACTACTTTAAAGACATGACAACCAAAACAAACAAACATTTGAAGCTGGGCTAGTAATAATTGAAAATAAGGTATTCAATTGTTCTATTTCCCCAGTACTTATTTTTCTTGTCTTGTCATTTTCTATGCATCAAGTAGGACTGGTTCACAACAACCCATTTCATTCTATGATGGAAATATGATGATTGGTCATAGGTGACAAAGATCACTCTGCAGACTGGTTGCCTCAAATATTATCTCCATCCTGTGTGCAAATGGAAAGATCTTTAAATACAGAAATGGATTCAACTCCAATTGGCTCTGAATTTCAGCTCTCTGGGAACAAGACTCCAGCTCGAAAAAAGTCCCTGGATCAAGGGGATTTGGGACAATAATTGCTATACAATCAGATATAATTAGCTTCCAAAACCTTTTGATCAGTCTTGTAAGAAGTGTAATTAGCTTCAGAGCACAAGCGGCATGTGTTTTTCTAGTGTTATATATATAACACCTACACATATTTTCTAATATGATGATTTTAGATATTCTGAAATACAAAACTTATAATCTTCCAATCCGAATAGACTCAAAATGTCTCTGAGCTAGATCCAGATAAAACTGCAATTCTGTAACAAAACACACACACACACACACACACACACACACACACCAATTTAATGTCATTAGTAAACAATATCGATTTTAAAAAGAACAAATAAAATAAATCATCCAGATGGCTTCAATAATGGGTGATAAATTAGTGTTTTCCAGATATTATTGAACTACAACTCCTAGTAGTTTTTTAGCAGAGATGGGAGCAGAGGTGGGCTGCTAAGGTGAAACGGTGACATGTGCACGCCCCCGTGGCTCTGAGTGCTAGTGGCATCCAGAGCAATTCTGCTACTGCATCTGTACAGGTAGCAGAATCGCGCATGGAGAGGCAGGTGTGCTCGTGTTTCAGCATGGTTTTTTGCTTCAAACGTGCATGACTGTATGACTGTAACTTGTTGCTTGTATCATTAAGATTTTTATTAATATTGATTGTTTATTTGCTTATTTGACCCCTATGACAATCATTATGTGTTGTACCACATGATTCTTGACTAATCTATATTTTCTTTTATGTATACTGAGAGCATATGCTCCAAAGACAAATTCCTTGCGTGTCCAATCACACTTGGCCATTAAAGAATTCTACTACTTATTTATTTTATTTATTTATTTATTAGATTTGTATGCCGCCCCTCTCCGTAGACTCGGGGCGGCTCACAACAACAGAAACAATACAAATCCAAAATTAAAACAATTTAAAACCCATTAATATAAAAACAATCATACATCTCATACAAGTCTACAGAGTCTACGGAGAGGGGCGGCATACAAATCTAATAAATAATAATAATAATAATAAACCATACATAAAGCGGAAACGGCCCAGGGGAATCATTTTCACCATGCCTGATGACAGAGGAGAGTTTTAAGGAGTTTTAAGGAGCGTGGGGGCAATCCTAATCTCTGGGGGGACTTGATTCCAGAGGGTCGGGGCCGCCACAGAGAAGGCTCTTCCCCTGGGTCCCGCCAGACGACATTGTTTTGTCGACGGGACCTGGAGAAGGTCAACTCTGTGGGACCTAACTGGTTGCTGGGATTCGTGCGGCAGAAGGCAGTCCCGGAGATAGCCCCATGTAGAGAGCATTACATTACTACTATTTTACTACTACTACTACTTCTCAGGGTAATGACAGTGCTGTCAAATGGACTCCCTTATATGGAGACCAAGATCATCCCCTCCTTGAAGGCTTTCAGGAGGTTGTTGTAATGGAATGTAGTCCAGGCAGACAAGAGGACATTTCAATAGTTTGGTTGGGAGAAAGAGAGCTCAGAAAGTTCCGCTCTAGCAGATCAGAGTATATCTTTAATAAACAATTAGTTTTAGTTTGGCAAGATTTCTGTTCATAAGCGAGAAATATCCTGATTCTTGGAACCTCACAGTTGTTAAACGTTGAGCTTTTCTAGAGAGTGTTCCAATGATGTTCACTCACTGGGCCATCTCTTTCTTCTTGTTTTGTTATTTTTAGGGTAAAATTGATTTCCTAAGTGATATTCTAAGTCAGTTGCTTATGGTTTGTTTTGGATGTTTTAATGTACTTCGAATGTTTTAATTTTTTGCATATTATGCAACTCGAAAGGTCATCAGATGGAACCAAGATATAGATTGGCAAATAAATAAAAGTTTGAATCTCTTATAAAACACCCAGGATTTTACCCTGGAATAAGGGCTAGGCTGTATTGGCTGACTGCACTTCTTGAGACCTTGGCAATCTCCTAGATGATCTTTGTTAAGAACTGCAGTGCACAGCATGCACAGTACCAAGTAATAAGTTGTGTCAGCATTTCTGCTCTGAAAAGAATCCGTTCTGTGCCCCCACCCCAAGCACCTGGCTCCTTCCCACAGCTGAACTGCTTCTGCCAGCCCAACCTCCACCATGCTTTGACAACAGCCTCATTTGTCCTATAACGTATTTCCCGCCCTTCAAGATACATTTAGATCTACCGGTAGATAGCAACATAAGCATTTTTTTTTGTATCTGACTACTGCAGATGTGAATAATCTCCTCTTTATTATTAGAATTTGTTGCCATGGGAACTGCATGTAAGAGCAGGGCCTAAGTCACAACTTTCAACAGGCCCTGGAGTAACCATGGCGTAGAACATGGTCAGGCATAACTGCATAATTTTGTTTACTGTTTCGTACGTTTTAATTATTTTGTGTTCACAATGGATAGATGAGATAAAATGGTAGACCTCCCTTCTTCAATATATATAGTTTCAAAGAAAAAATAAGTTTTTCCAGAATGTTCAATGCTATAATTTCCCAAAGTCTTTCTTATTAAGATTAGCCATTATATCTGGCTTATAAAATCCAGGCAGGTCTTAGATTGCAGCAGATTATTATTATTATTATTGTTGTTGTTGTTGTCGCCATCATCATCATCATTATCATTATTATCATTATCATTATTATTATTATTATTATTATTTAGATTTGTATGCCACCCCTCTCCGAAGACTCGGGGAGCTCACAGGATACAATATAAAACAGTGAATAAATACAAAGACAAATCTAATTAATTAGAAAACTATGTAAACTAAAAATCCCAATACTGTATATTAAAATCAATGAAACAAATTCAATTGCAGCCATACATAACATTTATTGGCCAGGGGGTCTAGATCTAGTTGCTCCACTTACTATTTTACTATTTTCCTCTACTCTTTGCTTCCACCTAGTATCTTCTGCAGTTTTGCATTCTGGATGCAGTAATTCTGCAAACCTATGAATAAAGAAATACTGAAATCTTTCTATACGATCCCTTGAAATGGAATTTTTAAAAATTCACTAATTAGTCTTTACCAGTGTAAGATTCATTTCCCTTCCTGCCAATTTAAAAAAGTAAAATAAAGCCATGTTTAAAGTACTCCTCTCAAGAAAAAGGAAAGACAAGAAGAGAGAAATCCTAAGGTGAAGAGACTGCTGGCCAATTTCTGCCTATCTTCCTTCTAAGATGTGCATTTGATCATATGTGTGTATAATATACATAAAACTCATGCATATAAATTTAAGTATAATACAGTGGTACCTCTACCTAAGAATGCCTCTACTTACGAACTTTTCTAGATAAGAACCGGGTGTTCAAGATTTTTTTGCCTTTTCTCAAGAATCATTTTCCACTTACAAACCAGAGTGTCCGAAACTGGAACTGGGAAAGGCAAGGAGAAACCTCCATGGGGCCTCTCTAGGAATCTCCTGGGAGGAAACAGCGCCTCCACCCTCCCTGTGGTTTTCCCCAATCGCACACATTATTTGCTTTTACACTGATTCCTATGGGAAAAATAGCTTCTTCTTACAAACTTTTCTACTTAAGAACCTGGTCACGGAACAAATTAAATTTGTAAGTAGAGGTACCACAGTAGAGGAACCACTAATAGTAATAATAATGATGAAAAATCTTTTGCCTGGGATATCAGGCAAGCAATCCTGGTCTTGTAATAAACCTACTCAGGATCACACCCAACTACATTCATTCATTCATTCATTCATTCATTCACTCACTCACTCACTCACTCACTCACTCACTCACTTATTGGATTTGTATGCCGCCCCTCTTCAGAGACTATGCTAGGTTGGGGTGATCCCAGAGCCTTTTCTCCCCCATCAAATTTTTTTTAAATTAATATCTCTGAGTTTTGAGTACAGAAAGTCCATGATTATTAATAACTTTAAACCAATGTTAAAATTTAAATTAATAATAATTAAAGTTGAGCTTTTAATAATCTCAAAATGCAACCAGAGACAGAAAAGATGAGAAAAATGATAGAGGCGTTATCTAAACATTCTTGTGTAGGGCTTTTTTCCCCTTAAAAATGTCCATTACAAAATCAAAGAAAACTGTTTACAAAATACTCATTACGATATCAATTATTAGTGATTAGTGAGTTTGTATTACAATCTGCAAGTATGTATATGTAGACCCAGTCTGGTGCAATCATTAATGCAACAGGCTAAAAATCAAGAGACTATGAGTTCTTAGTTCCATCTTAAGACACAAAACCAGAAGGGTGAAGAAGGAACTGGCAAGTCACTTCTGAAAAATGCAAGGAGCAGTTACAATGATTTAAAAATGATTTTAAAATATGTTCATACTATTATATTTTCTACTTTATATATTGCATTTTAACAAAGAAATATGTAAATGTGCAAACATATAAGTATACTCTTTTTTGGTGTACTGGGTTGGAAAAACTGCACAAAACGTGTTTTTCAATATCCAACATATTAAAAAATTAGAAATAATTTTGTTCTTTCATGAAAAGAAAACAAGTGATTGTATCAGTAAAAAGACAGCTAGAAGGAAAAGAAAGAAATACTGATGTTATTGAAGTATACTATAGAGCAGTGTTTCTCAAACTGTGGGTTGCAACTCCTTTGGGGGTCAAACGATCCTTTCACAGAGGTTACGTAACACCACCGGAAACATATATTTCTGATGGTCTTAGGAATCAAGACACCGCTCCTCTATCCCGTCGGGTCCCGTCGACTAAACAATGTCATCTGGCGAGACCCAGGGGAAGAGCCTTCTCTGTGGGGGCCCCGACCCTCTGGAATCAGCTCCCCCCTGAGATTAGGATTGCCCCCACCCTCCCTGCCTTTCGTAAACTCCTTAAGACCCACCTTTGCCATCAGGCATGGGGAAACTAAAACATCTCCCCCTTGCCCATGTTGTTTTGCCGTTTGATTGATTGACTGTGTGCCTGTTTCTTTTTATATATATTGGGATTGTTTTATGAAATTGCTAATTTTAAATTGTAATTAGATTGGTGGGCATTGGATTTGTTATTATGTACTGTTTTTTATTATTGTTGTGAGCCGCCCCAAGTTTGCGGAGAGGGGCGGCATATAAATCCAATAAATCTAATCTAATCTAATCATATCCAGGCAGGCCACCCAAATGCAAATAGACTACTGCAAATCTGTACCAAGGGAACTTCTGAGCATGCACAGGAGCTGAATTTCCATCACTATGCATGCTTTGCCATCTTGTTTATGGCTTTTTTAAAAAAAATTAAAAAATATTTTTGGCACAGCTTGGCCATGCAGCACAGGAGAAAGCAAAACGGCAGAGAGGTAAGTTAGAACCCATCCCTGAGTTTCCTAATAATTTTATTATTTTATGACTGGAGGTCACCACAACATGAGGAACTGTATTAAAAGGTCACGGCATTAGGAAAGTTGAGAACCACTGCTCTAGAGTCTAGACCAACAAGTCAAGCAGAAGATCTGGAAAATGCCTTCCAGATCTAGACTTTGCAGGGAACACAGGTGTGGTAACAATGGAAAACTACATTGCTGAAAAATCATTTTGATGAAGATTGCAAAGTTCTCTAAGTTCCTCAGAGGTCTTGGTGGCTGCTCCATTTTCTACACAATTGAGGAGGTAAAAATGGAAGAGTTCAACATATCATCTTATGTGTCAAAGTATTATACTGTATAAGAAATGAGAATTTTCCAATTTCAGAAGAATTCATCTCAACAAGTTTAGAAAAGTACTAAAGTACTAAAGAACATCCCACTGACAATTCCAAAGATCAAAGGGAGAACAGGAAAACCACATAATTCCAATAATAAATTTAAAAGAGAGACACACACAGCTTAGAACATACTATGGTGTACAGGGCATAGTTCATATGTGAGCATTTAGATAAAAATGCATTGCTTGGTGAGATAAGTTTATCAAACAAATCATCCCAAATCAATCTGATCTCTTTTTTTTATTGACAGCAAAAAGTTCTGCTGACTGAAGGAATGTGAAGGGTCTGGCATTTAACTAAGATTTCCATGATATCCTAATAGAGAAGATGTCAAAATGTTGGCAGGACTCTGTTAATGTTCATGCTAATGTTAGATAGATGCTGAGGTAGTTAAACAACTTTACATCAATGGTTCCACATCCAGTCAGAAGGCGGCACCAATTGGCACACCATAGAACTCTGTTCTAAGCTAAGTTCTGCTCAACATATATGTAAATAATTTGAGTGGTGGTGGTTGGAAAATATTAAATCTTCAGAAGACCCAATGGCAGTGGTGATAGCAAACATCCCAGAGGAGAGTATCAAGAAGGAGCTTAACAAACTGGAACAATGGGTAGAAACCAGGAAGCTGAGAAATGCAATAATTTTCACTGGGATCATAATTATTATTATTATTATTATTATCATTATTATTATTATCATTATTATTATTATTACTATTATTATGGCTTTGACAGCATTTGTACGGCACAAGAACAGGCCATTAGAACAAATGCCGTCAAAGCTACAATTGAAAAATCAACAGATGATCCAAAGTGCAGCCTCTGTAAAGAAACAGATGAAACAATCGATCACATACTCAACTGCTGCAAAAAGATTGCACAGACTGACTACAAGCATAGATTTGATGCTGTGGCACAGATGATCCACTGGAACTTGTGCCATAACTACCATTTCCCAGTGGCAAAGAACTGGTGGGATCATAAGCCCGAAAAAGTGGTTGAAAACGAGCAAGCAAAACTACTGTGGGACTTCCGACTTCAGACTGACCAAATTCTGAAGCATAACACACCAGACATCCTGATTGTGGAGAAAAAGTATGGATCATCGACATCGCAATCCCAGGGGACAGCAGAATTGAGGAGAAGCAGCTAGAGAAATTAGTAAAATACAAAGATCTAAAAATCAAGCTACAATGACTCTGGCATAAGCCAGTGAAACTGGTACCAGTGATACTTGGCACGCTGGGCGCAGTGCCAAAGGATCTCAGCGGACATTTGAAAACCATCGGAATTGACAAAATCTCCACCTGTCAATTGCAAAAGGCCGCTTTACTGGGATCGGCAACATCACTCAGTCTTAGATGCTTGGGAAGCGCCCGACTGGTTATGAAATACGAAATCCAGCATAGTGATCTCGTTTGCTGTGTTAATTATTGACATAATAATAATAATAATAATAATAATAATAATAATAATAATACTATAATGGAGGAGAACTGGGCAGCAGTAGATGATATTTTAGTAGATTACAAGCTAAACAAGAACTAGCAGCTTGATATAACTGCAAACAAATAAACAAAAACCCCAAATCAAATTCAATCCTAAACTGCATCTACAAATATATAGTGTCAAGATCAAGATAAATCGTTGTTCACCTTTATTCGACATTGGCTAAACTACACTAAGTATATTATATCCAATTATTACAACAGATTTTAGGAAATACATTGGCAAACTGGAAGGAGAGCAACCAAGGTGTAACGCTCTCTACATGGGGCTACCTTTGAAAAGTGTTCGGAAACTTCAGATCGTGCAGAATGCAGCTGCGAGAGCAATCATGGGCTTTCCCAAATATGCCCATGTCACACCAACACTCCGCAGTCTGCATTGGTTGCCGATCAGTTTCCGGTCACAATTCAAAGTGTTGGTTATGACCTATAAAGCCCTTCACGGCACCGGACCAGATTATCTCAGGAACCGCCTTCTGCCGCACGAATCCCAGCGGCCAGTTAGGTCCCACAGAGTGGGTCTTCTCCGGGTCCCGTCAACGAAACAATGCCACTTGGCGGGACCCAGGAGAAGAGCCTTCTCTGTGGCGGCCCCGGCCCTCTGGAACCAACTCCCCCCAGAGATTAGAATTGCCCCTACTCTCCTTGCCTTTCGTAAGCTACTCAAAACCCACCTCTGCCGCCAGGCATGGGGGAATTAAGACTTCTTCTCCCCCTAGGCTGATACAACTGTATGTATGGTATGTTTGTACGTATGTTGGTTTTATACATTTAAGGGGTCTTAAGTTAGTCTTTTAGTATTGGATTTTTTACTGTACATTGTTCATGATTGTTGTTAGCCGCCCCGAGTTTTCGGAGAGGGGCGGCATATAAATCCAATAAATGAAATAAATGAAATGAAGGTGATAAATGGGGTTGGGGGGGGGTGTAGAAATATTATGGCAAATGATTAAACACATCCAAAACATTTTGCCCAGTATTTTTCCAGAAGATAGAATACAAAAATAAAAGGTCTAAATTATAAGGAAGTTTCCAACTGAACGTTAGGAAGAATATTATTCAGTAATACAACAAAGTGTTTTGTACTCTTCTTTGTTGGAAATCTTTTAAGTTAAGGCTGGATATTGTGAATGCTGTAATGGTAGATTCCAGCAATGGGCTGAATTAGATTTCCTTCAAGATTTCTTCCAACCTGAATGTATCATGTTCCTATGAAAATAACATAAGAATTAAATATAGTGATATGGAACAGTAACTTATTTTGAATCAAAGTTAGATATTGAGAAATGATTACAGACTACAGAAAATAATGCTACACTAACAGTAAAATATTAAAACTAGGCACTTATACAATTAGTGACAGATCATAATTCTTGCAATAATAATGTTAGATAAACATGTAATTAATCTTTATCAGAAAAAAAATTAAATCTTGTTTTAGGATTAAGAAAAAAACTTTAAAAGTATGGCTTCTGGTTAGGTTTGAACTTTAGGGTGCTTTCCAGAATTATTAATAAAAAGAAAGACTAAATCAGCCGATGCAAATATGTTGCTCTACTCTCAAATCTTCATTATAGACAACTCCTACAAATAACTATCAAAATAGTTTACTCAGATTCTTTCTTTAGCTGATTTTTTTTCTATATATGAAAAATGATAGAAGAATCTAAGGAAAATATGAAGTTATATATAAGTAAGGAATAGGGAACAGATATTACTATGACTTTTTTGACCAGAATATCTCCGAGACCGCCTCCTGCCGCACGAATCCCAGCGACCGATTAGGTCCCACAGAGTGGGCCTTCTCCGGGTCCCGTCAACTAAACAATGTCGGTTGGCGGGCCCCAGGGGAAGAGCCTTCTCTGTGGCGGCACCGGCTCTCTGGAACCAACTCCCCCGGGAGATCAGAACTGCCCCTACTCTTCCTGCCTTCCGTAAACTCCTCAAAACCCACCTTTGCCGTCAGGCATGGGGAAATTAAACATCTCCCCCTGGGCACGTTTAATTTATACATGGTATGCTTGTGTGTGTGTCTGTTAGTATATGGGGTTTTTTAAATCTTTAAATATTTTAATTAATTGGATTATTATGATTTGTTTTCACTTGTTGTGAGCCGCCCCGAGTCTTCGGAGAGGGGCGGCATACAAATCCAAATAATAAAGAAAGAAAGAAAGAAAGAAAGAAAGAAAGAAAGAAAGAAAGAAAGAAAGAAAGAAGATTTTGATAAATATATAACTCATTTGAAAGCACCTCTATAAATTTCCCAAAAGAATTGAAAATGGGTAGTGATTCCCAAAAAAACAAATACCGAGTTTCTCTCCCAGAAACCAATATTCTTGAACATATTTATTTCTCCAAAAGGTATTCAAAATCATTAAGTATCGACAGAATTAAAAAGGGCATCACTACAATATCAGTGATCCCTATCTTTCATATCCTTGGATCAAAAATAGCATTCTCTCTAATTTCAGCCACCAGTATCATATCCCACAAACACTAGAATTCAGGTCACTCCCACCCCCAGCCAAGCATTCCTACTCCATTACCTCCCAAGCTGTTTCTCTTGCTTCCTGTCCAATGCTTCAAACTACGCCCTTGCTTCTTTTCACTCTTGTATCGCCACCCTAACTTCACTGCACTGTAGACCATATATTATCTCCAAATTACACAATCAGTTTCTCTGCTTAACCACTGTACTTTGGGCATGCTTATATGACAACCCTCAATCAGTTAACAGTCTGGGTTTTCCTCAAAAAAATCTGAATGAAGATACAGTGTTAGAAACAGATTTCAATTTTGCTAATTAACATTAAAATTATGGATGAGTGGGGAACATATCAAAATCTGCCAGGCAATAACCCGTCTTAAACTTGGTATAAGGCAGTAATGGCGAAACATTTTTCCCCCAGGTGTGCGTGTGTTATTGTGCATGCGCGAGTGCCCACACCCATAATTCAATGCCTGGGGAGGGCAAAAATGCCCTCCTCCATCCCCCTGGAGGCTCCTTGGAAGCCAAAAACACCCTCCCAGAGCCTCTGTGCAAGCCAAAAATCAGCTGGCTGGCACACACATGCACATTGGAGCTGAGCTAGGACAACGGCTCGCGTGCCAGCAGATATGGCTCCACGTGCCACCTGTGCCATTCGTGCCATAGGTTTGGCATCACAGGCATAAGGAGTTATTGGGTTAAAATTACAATACTTGTTCAATAACTATTCAATTTACAACAGTGATGAATAAGGAGGTGATTGGTTCTTGAAGCCGAGGTCATTGCAGTATCCTGATGAGAGGTGGTATTCAACCAATTTGGACTGGATCAGACTAACCAGTAGCAAAAATTTATACTGGCTGGCCCCGCATCTGCCCACACAGTTGCTGCTCACCCCTACCCACCTGCCATTTGCTCGTCATCCACTCCATCCTGTATATATTGCCATTGCCACGCAGCCCAGCTAATCACTCACCTTGCCGCCATGCCTTCACCAAAGGTAAGCATACTGCCTGCTCGCCCTTTGCCTCGAGTCAGGGGTCCAGGGACATGCCATTTCCCCGAGGCCTCAGAGCTTCCACTCACTCGCCTCAGTTGGGTCAGGCAACATGTCATTCTCCGGTTCAGGCCTTCCATAGGGCTTCCACCCACATGCCACCTGCTTGCTCTCCTCCTCATCTTGGTGGGGGCTTGGCTGCCTTTCACTACTGTTCTAACCTAGGTTTCTAATAAATAATACAGCACAAACGGCATCCCAAAAACCACTTTTATTTTCACAGCTGTGAATTATGTTCATTCCCAGCCATAATAAGTCCCAAACAATATTAATGAGCTCAATAGTAGTCTTTTGGAAAAAGGCAGATAAGCCCATGAACCTTTATGTTTCTTGACGCATTGCAAAAGACAAATTAGCAAGGCCAAACAGTCAGAACTGAAATAGATGAAAGATGTACAAGTCCTCCCGCATGGACAGGCCTGATAGTCCCAATATTCTATGAGCTGAGGTGAAAGCTAGTAGAAAAGCCGCCTAGTAGGACAGGTGTTTAATAGGTGATTCTCTGAGGGGTTCATATGGCAGGCCCATGAGAGACTTTAATACCCTGAAAGGTCCCAGGTGGGATAGCGGTGGATGACTAGGGGACAAATGTTGGCTGCCCCTCTTAAGAAGTACCGAACTGTTGGGAATTGAGTCAAGGACTGCCCATTGGAAAGTACTGATGACACGGCTGCTACCTGCCTCCTGAGTGTGTTAGGGGATAAGCCTATATTCAGACCTCTTTGCAGAAATTTTAACACTTTTGGCGGGGGAAATGGTAGGAGAAAGGCCTTCTGAGGCATAGCGGCAAAAGACCTTCCAGGTAGCAGTGTAGATTTATTGAGTAGAGGGTCTGCCAGACGCTTGCATGGTCAGGATAAAATCTGGGTCATAATTCTGATGTCTTAAGATGCTCCACTCAAATTCCTCTGGAGCGCATTTACTGTCAATTGACCATTGGCATAGCCAGTACATGCAGTGAGCCACCGCCGCAGCCCCTATAGCCTTGGAAAGGAATTAGGAGGCTTGGATGGATGCTTCAGCTGCATATTGGGTTAATGCAAAGTCCTTGTTTAAATCCTGTTGCGCTCTCATGTTTGAGGCCAGAATGTGTTCTTGAATTAACTGTAACCAGAGTAAAGTGACGCAAGTGAAAAATGAGATGGAAGAGGTTGCTTTCACTGCCCATGCTGCCGCCTGGTAAGCCTTTATGAGGACCTGCTCTGTTTTCTTGTCCTCGGGTTTCAGTAGATTCTCCACCTCACCTGGCATATGGGTAGCAGAATACAGAGCCTGACTGGAGCATCCACTGGAGGCACCACCAGGAGCGATGCTAGTTCAGCCTCCACGTTGGAAAATGTCTTATCAGAAGAGGAGGCCATAGGACCTGAGCCAGGGGCTGACCACTGTCTGCGTATGTTGTCCAAGAGCAGTTGAGGAGCTAGTACCACATCTACCTCCTGAGTAAATTCTGCAAATTTTGGGTCCAGGGAATGGGTTCTTGAAGCACTTGGTGTATGAACAAGCCCCAGTCCTGCTACAGCCCTTGCCTTGGCTAAAAGAGATTTGAACAACTCTGGCGAGAAGAGAGTGTTAAAAACTGGTATTTCTGGAACAGAATTCTCATCCCCTGACAGTTCATAGGAATCCTTACCCAGATCTATTACTGGATGGGTTGTGTCCTCTTTCTCAGATTCTGATGAATCCCCTGGATCCACCTCTCTCTGCTCTCCCTGGAGGAGTACCTGTCTATCTGGGACCCTGCTGGAGATGGTCTGCTTTGGGGTTGTTGATGGGCTACCAGCTCCTGTTGTACTGCCACCACTAGTAATCTCTGTAACATGGCATGATCTAAGGTTATGCATTCTGAAGTAAAACTAATTGTGGCAGAAGAAGAATTATTTCCTTGGGTTTGCCTTGTCCTTTGGAATCCAGCCTCCCTCCAAACGTTGCTGTTTGTACCTTGAATGTTTACATTTTCTAAGGAAAAAGGGCTTGCCTGATCAGGTGGACTGCTATTATCCTGTCCTGCAGTAGGGGGCAATAAGACTTGAGTGGCAGCAACCTGATCACATAGCATTTGAAGCTTCTTATGCCTCCTTATTTCTGCATTTTCAATAGTTTTGTTCTTCTTAGGGGCTTTAGTCCCTTTAGGGGCAGGGGAGGAAGGGGGGAATCCATCTCCTCCCCCTTGGAAGTAAAATGGTTTGACTTGAGTTGCCGCTTGCCTTGTGGTTTCTCTCCTGTTTCCTCTTAATTTGTCATACCGTTTCTGATTTGAGGCCTACAAAAATGGCCACCAGACTACAAACAAGATGGCAACCAGTAGGAAGATATGTGTCACTTGGACACTACAAAAATGGCTGCCGGATTACAAACAAGATGATGACCGGCAGGAAGTAGGAAGTCACATGTTGTCTAGGTACTACAAAAAAGATGGCCAGTGGACTACAACTAAGATGTCAACTGGCAGTAACTAGGGGACCATGTATTGCTTACTCCAGCAGAAATGTCCACCAGACTACTAAACAAAGAGGCAGCAGACAAAATTCCATTTTCACATCTAGAATATTATATCTTTTATTTGTTTGAAATATTCAACATGCCGTGCTTTGTCTGACCTATTGATTAGAGCTGCATAGCTGCTTCTCACGTTTCTATTTTTTTCCTCTGAGTGACAGACATTTCTTGGTATGCAAGTGTGAAGACAATATTCCTTTATCTAGGACAGGAGTTGGTAACCCTAAATACTCAAAAAGCCATATGGACCCATTTCCCACAGGAAAAAAAACACTGGAAGCCACATGGCCAACTCAACATCACTCACTCCTACTCAGTTACATGATACCCCCACACACAGTCACGCCTACCCACGTTTTGTGGCTCCCAATATTTTCCCCTCTCTCCCCACTTTCTCCATCTCTCATCTCTTTTTCTCTCTCTCATTTCTTTCTCCCTCTTTCTTTTTCTCATCTCTCTCTTCCTCTTTCAGCTCTCTCACCTCTCACCATTTTCCCTTCTCATCTTTCTCCCTTTCTCTTTCTCTCTCATCTCTCTTCCTCCCTCTGTCTGTCTTTCTCTGCCTTCCTCTCTCTCATCTCTTTCTCATCTCTCCCTCTCATCTCTCTGTCTCTCTTTCTCTCGTGTGTATGTGTGTGTTTATTCTTGAACCATTTCCAAAAAACAGGCAAGGCCTTTCTTCCTCTTTGGATGCTTTTTACCAAATGATTTAAATCAAGACTCATTTCATATTCCCAGATAAATAAAGTTCTTTCATTTCTCTTCTGTGGCTTCCTGTCAGCTGGGCCCACCATAACCCCGCCCATCACCACCCCTTCCCACTCATTTCTTGCTTGAGAAGGTATGGGTGATGGCAGCAGATGGAGACTTGCTCCATATCCAGAGCAAGAACGAAGAGGCCCAGTATTTGCCTCTTTCCCCCCACTCTTGCTGGTCCTGGGTGCACCTTGGCCACTTGGGAAGAAGCATAACTTTCTCTCCGCCCTGAGGCACTGGCCCGGTCCGACTGCAGCCAATGCTCCACATCATAATGGGCTCCAGGAGGAAGAAGAGATGCCATCACCTCTATTGTGGCGCATGCTAAATTTAAGTCTGCTGCTCAAGGCATTGCAAAAGCAGGCCATGGAGTGGTGAGAGCAGCGGTGTCAGCCACAGCAGGACCAGGCCAATGTCTCAGGGTGGAGATCAAGTCATGCATTTCCCTGATTGATTGAGGTGCATGCAGCACCAACAAGGGCTAGAAGAAGGGGCAAGTACAGTGCTACTTCTCTACTGCTCTGGAATATGGAGTGAGTCTCCATCCACTGCCACCACCCTTCTCAAGCAAGTACTGACTGGAAGGGGAGGGCAAGGGTCGGGGCCAGTCAGTGGTGGGATCACCTGACAGGGAGCCACAGCAAAGGGTGCAAAGAGCCGCCTGCAACTCTGGAACCATGGGTTGCTGACATCCAATTTAGGATAGTCCTATTAATTCCAATTGAATGGGACTAACTAAGTGTTGTGAGTGCTCCTTGTCCACCTCTGGTAATGATAGATTCTGAGGAGGATGAGCCTCTGGGCCAGTGGTGTTGCCAGCTGATGCAGAGAGTGAGGGAGTAATAGACCTGTATGAACCCGAAAGACCACTAGAGGTAGCAGATATGCCAATGACAGTAGAGTCTAACTTAGAGGAGGAGGAGGAAGATCTGGAACCTTTGTTAGATGCCCATTTTAGAAGATTAAAAAAGAGATAAGAATACTTGTATGGAAAAAGGAAGTGGTCTGTGGTTTCTTAACTCTAGGGAATTGTGACCACTTCCTATAGGTATTTAAGGGTGAAATATGGGTAATTTGGGGTGGAGTTACAATGTTTTGCAATGGAGTCCAATGATGATTCGAGATCTCAGCCAGGTTACGCTAGCCACCTGTTATTTCCCTGCTAAGAATCCTTGGAGAAAAGGTGCCTTGTCTGCTGAAATGCTGGAAAGCTATAATTTGTAAGTCTGTGAAACCAGAGAATCCTTTCTCATGCAGGAATTTGAGCAGGTTTGATCTTTGATAGCAGCCTAGCTGCGGAACTGTTAAATCTTAATTAGCCTCACTGACAAACTGCCAAGATTTATCACATGCATGCCTTTAGCTTGTAAAAATGAGACTTTATGTATAAAGAAAATAATTTGAAATATCTATGTGTGGATTCCTTCTTTGTTTTCAAGGTCAAGCTGCATAGGCCAGGATAGAATACTAAGTTAGAACTAGTGTAGAGATGTAACTTTTATTTATTTTTATTAAAAAGTTTTTTATTTATAATACAGTTAAAAATAAAATATACTTACAATACAACATAATACAAACAAATAGAAAATATAAGAAAAAGAAAAAAAGTACTTGAAGGATTATCCAGTTTGCCTATATACATTAATTATACCTTTCCCCCCCATTTTTTTCCAATATCCATCTAACTGTAGATTTATTTTTTAAACCTCCCCTTCATATTCGCTAACACCTAATCTTGGTTCTCCTTTTTTCCCATCCAGTTATAAAATTTGTCCCAGGTTTCAAAATAGTCTGTATCCAATTTGTCTTTCAACTCTAGTGTTAGTTTGTCCATCTCTTCACATGTTAGAATTTTGAAGAAAATTTCTTCCTCTGTGGGACATCTTTACTTTCCATTTTTGAACATATGCTATTCTTGCTGCAGTTAAGTTATGTAACATTAAATATACTTTGTTTTTTTCATATTTGTCAATGATTATTCCTAGCAGGAAAAGCTCAGGTTTCAAATTTAATTTAATCTCCAGTATTTCTTCCAACTGTTGTCTTATTTCCCCCCAGTAATTACTCGCTTTGTAGCATTCCCATCACATATGATAATATATCCCAGGAGACTTTTTACATTTCCTGACATATTCTGATTCATTTTGGCTAGCCTTGTTGGAGGGAGGTGCCACCTATAAAATATCTTGTAGTGATTTTCTTTATATAAAGTGGCCATGGTTAGTTTTCAATTCTTATACCATAGATCTTTCCAATTATTTAAAATAATATTAAATCTGAAATCTCTACAATGTACATGTAACATATTTTTGCAGCATATTCCAAACTCTTTTTATTTGTAATGAGTATAAATGTGAGAAAACTTGGAGCAGAAAGAAATAAAGCAGGTTTTTCTCCTGTACAATATTATGTTTCCCCTGCTCTGTATATTAATTTGGAGTAGTTAATTCCACACTGAAATTTGTTATGTATTTATATATATATAGCTTTATATCCATATATAGAATAGACACATTCCAGTGGCTAGGAAAGCGAAAAGATGTGTTGTTTCCTTCTGAAATACCCACATAATATTTCAAATATAGACAGAGTTGGAAACTCTACAGCATACACGTTGGACTCCACCCAACCTTTATTCCTTCCTACGCTTTATTCCTTTCCAGGTGCTTGAGTAGGTCATTTCCTTCTTTTATATTTTCTTTTATAAGAGACATGTAAGCATATAATCTTGCTAGCCTACATTCTACGTAATCTACATGTTCATTAGAGGCAATATCCAACTTTTTTTATTCTTTTTTATTCTTTATGCCTTGTTCTTACCAACTGTGGTCCAAACAAGTTGTGCTATGGGAAAAGGCATGTTGGAATCCCACCCCTGCCCACCCCCAGGACAGCTGCAGACACTCTAAAATCTTCCTTCTGTCTTGCTGTCAGTTAGTAAGCCCTAAAGGTTATTCCCCCAATCAGTGCTGAACCTCTTATTACATGGCAGCAGTGAAGACTGCAATTCTGGCAGTTGTCCCTTGAGTCAAAGATGCAAACCTGGTGATAGGCAGAATATCAGATAAAGTCAAAAAGGAGAAGGCAGTAGGAAGGAGGCACCCACAGCTAGGGGGGAAAAATTGCACTGCAACTGCACTGCACTCCAAGTGCATGAGAGATTACAATTCCTGATATTAATCAAAAAGGAAGATTTACGACATATCTACATAGTCTTTAATTTTTATTTCAGGACACCTGGCTAGCCTTCTTGAAGGACACATATATCAGACACATGTATCTCATCCCCATCATATAGCTGAGGCCAATTAAATTTGGGATTTTCTGATCCAACACTTTTTCCTCTTCTCATAGCAGAAGCTGATATCCTTGTGGTTTTTAACACTTTATAAGTGACTATAGTGAAGAAGTGGCAGGGACTGGGGAGGGGGGAGGGGGGGGGAAAGAAGAAAGGATTTCTGATGCTGTCTGTCAGCTTACCGCAAGGGAACTCAATAGGGAAGTGGGCAGGATGTCAGAAGTCACTCTTGTTCCCACTGCTTTTTTGCAATACCATGTATCATTCTGTTTCTGTTTAGGTAAGGAAATACCTTCGAAACGATGACCCAAAGGTCACAGGTTGTCTAGGAGATGGCTAAACCTGTCACTTTATCCATATAACAAAACCTGCCTTCTTTCCCATCCGGGCTCATATTATTGAGAGAGATTGATAGATTTTTTTTATGTCAGCTGGGAAAAGCAATTGCTGCCCATTAACTTGTCCAACAATAAACTGTTAGGAAACCATCATTTGCTGCCCTAGTTTCCAAGGCCAAGTAGAGACCAGCTATGTCAATAGAGCAAATTAAAGATGGCAGGGGAGGGACTTTACACTTTGTCACAGCCTGGAGCAACTGCGTTAAGCTGGCTGTCTCTGTAGCTGAGGTAGTGGAAGGAGCAGTTAACTGAAGAAAGTGACCACAAAGACCTTGGTTTTATGGGAAATTAAAATGGAGACTATTTAAACACAAGTTCTGGATTGCAAGAAAGAGGATTTTAATAACCCAAGAGCAATGATATTTAGAATCTATCTAATGAGGAAAGAGACTCAAAATAGATGAGCTCAACAGTAAACAATTCTCTTGAGAAGAACAGAAGAATGTGCTTCAAAATGCTGAAGACCTGAAAAGAAAAATACTATATGAAGGAAATAAAACAAGAATCTTGTCACAAAGGAAAAGGAATACAGGAAGATAGTCCAGTATTGCAGAGCCAGTATCAGGAAAGTTAAATCTTAGGATGTAAAGACTAATTTAAAAAATCTAAAAAACAACGTTTTCAGATATGCTCAAAAGAGAAAAGCAAAGGTCAGTATATTAGCTGCCCAGTGAGAAAGACAAGATGCTAACAAGTAACCCCCCCAAAAAGCATAGCTAATTAAATTCTATGTTGAGTATAGCTTTCTCCAATTAAAAAAACTATGCAAGTATCCCAAGGAGTTGTGAAGAATGGGATAAAAGGGAAAATTTAAAAGTGAAGATTGATAGAAACATAATTAGAGGAAATCCCTTTACTTTGATTTTAAATCTCTCAGATCAGATGAATTGCACCCTTAGCAGCTCTCCCAGGTAGACCAGACAGAAAACATGAGCAGAGGAAACAATTCTATTTTATTGTAAAGCTAAATTAACAGAATATTCCAAGTCTGAAAATATGAAATTTCCATCATCTCTTATTATAAGCAGATCAATACAAGCAGAGTCTCCCTAACTTTTTTCCCCCTGACTTTTAAACAACTGGGAGCTTCACCCTCTCCTGTTTGTTAGTTCTGTAACATCATTTCATTCCCTCAACCCAAGATCATTCCTACATACCATTACAACCCTAGAGGAATAAAAGAACCAGTTGATGGTCTGACTAAAACTTTACATACAGTATTTATCTTTTGAAAAACCTGGAGAAGGACCACACAACTGAAGAAAACTATTGCTTCTATACCCCAAAATGAGAAAAATAAACTCCAACAGATTAGTCAGTATGACAATGTTTTATGGAAAGTCGATCAAAAAGAGATTCATTTGCAAGGGCCTTTAGAGCAAAGTATAAATTATAAGAAGTCACAATCAAAATGTCAAGAACAAATCAATTTTACCCCATTATTTTATAAAAGCTATGGAAAATTTCCTTAATAGATGATGAAAATGTGGACATGATATAACTCAGTATCAGTAAAGCATTTATCAAAGTATCTCATGGCATAGATTAGTTTAAAGATGTTCTCAATGATATGACATTTAAATAATTATTCCACTCTGTTATGCATAGGTTAGATCCAGGGGTGGGCTACTGCCCGGATTTGGGAGGGGGGCACAGTGGGGTAGTGAAAATGGAGCTCCACCCCAGAGTACCCAATTTGCACTGAAAGATGTTGAAAGAAAATGCAGGGCGTCCTACATATGCCACGCCCACAGTGTGGTAATAAAAACTTTGGGTAGCCCTTCACTGGTTAGATCCCAACACAAACAATAGACCTAGACAGTATAAGGATCCAGATAAAGTGAAACATTTTTATTGCAGGAAAAGGAAGAGGGCAAGAAATTAAGATCTATTAACTGAATGAGCTATACAGTATATACACAGGTAACATCTACCAAATATATGAAAGGATATCACACAGAAGAATTTACCATTTTTGTTGATGCAGGATATGGAATACAGGAATAGATTCTAGATAGACAGGTTTTGATAAAGTGTTAAATAATAACTGTAACGTTGAAAATAGTGAAACCAAGAAACCAAGCAC